>NC_039364.1:209950362-209961145 GCF_003573695.1 Papaver somniferum
GGGGGAAGATATATGAGAAAAAAAGAAAGAGAAGAGGATGGAAGAGAAAGAACACAAACCATTGTTTCTGTGTATGAAAAGAGGTGCTTTCTGTTTATAGAGTAGTCATATCGAACGACAAACATAAGAACTCTATTTTTTGAAAGATACATTTGTGTACGAAAAATACCGCGGTACACGAAAAATACGTGCAGAAGGCGAAAAAGGCTTAGCGTTTTTCAGTTTGCTTGTTGGCATTAAAAGGGGGAGATTACTCTGGCGACTTTTAATGAGCTTCCTCATTAAAAAACGAGCGAAAATTGATTCGCTGAAATTAGTACATAAAAAGCTAGTGGTTTTATAGTCGGTATAGTTGGTTATCACATCAGTCTTACACACCAAACTTTACCTCTTAGCCTATTAGGCTAAGTCCTATGGGCTAGATTGAGCTGCTAGATTGGCAGTTAAGTGTTGCAATTTAAAAAAAAAGTGTGGTCTAAAAGTTAACACTAGTTCTCTCTCCTAGCATGTGCTCGCAGTTCAACTAGCAGCGAGATTGAAGCGCTGAATGGTTCAGCGTTCAAAAAGTGACCTTAGCGCTGAACCGTTCAGCGTTCACAAAAATCACACGGATCGCAAAAATCACAAAATTTGATCTGACGTCTGAAATTTAAAGCGCTGAACCAAAAAACACTGGACAGTGGTCCCAGCTGACGTGGACTGCTAATCTAGCTGCTAGATTAACACTCCCATAGGACTTAGGAGAGGTTGCCCTAGCTGACGTGGACTGCTAATCTAACTGCTAGATTAAAAGACCATAGGACTTAGCCTTAAGAGATAAAATCTGGTATGATATTCGAAATATGTAAGTTCGGTTTCTTAATAAATAAATTCCAACCTCCAAAAAAATTACACACCAAACTGAAGGTCCCCAGTTCGATTCGAGCATGGGCAGTGCCACTTTTTCTGTGCTTTTTTCTCTTTGCAATTGATTAATGGTGGCAAATTACATTTGAAAGACCAATTCTTTTGTGCTTCTTGTTGGAACAATTACTGAATTATGCATGCAAAACAATCATAAAAAAAAAAACATTGTTATGGCTGAGTCGCGGACTAGGTCGCTTTCTTTAAGACGTTTCGCGGCTCTGTCCAAGATTGTGCAAGCAGTTCTTCAGTGGCGCGTTGTCCCCACGATAAAACAGCCGAGTTCAATCTCTTACACAATCACTCTTGCACGATGAGAGGATGTGAAACTTCTACACTTCATTCTTACTCAGAAACACTTTTAGAAAAATCAAGGATGATCACACACTTGTTTTTCTTTCTCACAAAAATTCATTTTTCTTTGAAAACCCAAGAGACATAAAAGAGAAACTCTCTCTATAAAAAATGTTTCAACAACTCTTCTAAAAATCGCATTCTAAAAATTCTGATCTTTTATTTTTAAAGCCAAGAATAATTAAATATGGATTAAATGAAAGACATTATTAAGATGTTAATTAGCATCATTAATTCGTTCAACAAAAAAAAAAACGGTTTTGACATTAACACAAAATATTTATTCTTTAAGAGAGAGAATAATTATCACATTTACACCATTTAAATGAGACACTAATTTTTGGAAACTAATAATGTTTTTAAAACATATATTCCCAACAATCCATCACTTATATTTTTCAAAACATTGAGCAAGAACGTATAGAGTTGTGCATAAGCAAAGGTGTCTCGCGACTTGAACCTTTACGTAGTGTTAATAGGCTCTCTTAAAATCTAACCATAGAGTCAACATAAGTCTTGAACTCTATGAGATAAAAAGATTGCTTAACACACACGACTATACTAGTGTAAAGTCTAAAGCCAGCACATTATGTCCCTGCGCTTGTATCCCAGTTTAATGAATGATCTAGAGAACTACCCGTATTCTCATAGAAAGCGGCCACACTTTCACATTCATATAGGTGAGTCTATCAAGAGTACTCCTGAATGTACCCCACTCTAAATAGAGATATAAATATCATTAAGAGTTTAAAATTTTAAAATTAAAAATTAAACTCAACCTTTACTCGCTTCAGGATATCATGCCGTGGGATGAATTCTTCAAAAGCATGATTCTCGCATCTCCATATCACCTATGACTTCGTCTAGTCCCTTTGAACCTATTTCTAGGTTGGGTATCCATCATAGATGACTCAATCTCAATGGGCATCAACCTCATCCCTAAGATGTATTCACATCTTCTTATCAATCCTTTCGTCAAAGGACTAATGGAAACTCGTTTCAGACACTATATAATCCATATCCTCATAAAATCAACTCTTATAGTTGTCGTTACATCTCAATTCATGCAATAGCCGTGGTACTATCGCATTGGATTAATATGTTTGTTCCTCTATCTATTAGAGGGTCGAATCGCTCCATCCCTTAAAGGATTCAACTAAAAGGAGGTCCCCAATCAGCTTCGCAATATCCTTAAAGGATTGCTATAGCCATTTAGATAGTGTATTTCTAGGCGTATGATGTGTTTGAAACACCTCATAACCTTCTCAATATTTTACCAATTTTCCATACTAGGATTGGAAAATCTGAATATAAAACCTCCACTATGGAAGCAATATATTACACCCCCACTACAAAAAATACTTATATATATAGTCAATCACGTAGCAAAGAAGCATACTAAGCTACCATACTCATGTCTAGTGCAATCACACATAATCTCAAAAGCATTAGCACTAAACCAAATGAGTGAAAACTTGTTTACAGTCAGACTATATATATTTTTGTCTCTTTTAAAAATTCTATTTTCATTGAAATGAAAATGATCCAAAGAAATAAAAAATTCATTTCAAAAATATACATCGTCTTCACTCAAGTCTTTCATGTCAAATAACAAACTAAGCATGTTCTCAATTTCATTTTCATCCTATACGTTAGAATAAAAATTCAAAAAATCACTTATGCATACAAAACAAAGAGTATTGTGCATTTCACTTTCATCAATTCCGAAATCATTCGAATGAATCAAGTAAACAATTTTTATTTTATAAATTGTTTTAAAGTTGTTTTTCAGAATATAAAGGATAACTTATCTAACTTATATGATTTCTTTTATTGTAGAAACTACACAGTTTTCCATGCTTGGTTTACATAGATTCTCATCCTTAACTTACACAAAAGTATATATTTCTACTTATGACTATAACAAATCATACATTGTAGAAACAACATCAACAATCAAGCATGTAAGTTATTTAGCGACATGAATGTAAGAGTCAACAATTTCCTGTTTGCTTGTCTAAAAACAATAGGCTCATAAAAACTTTTTGCCAAAGATTTAATAGTTTGAAGAACAAAGTTACTCTCTATAAGAAGTTATCTTTCAAATTATAAGCAACAAAATATTCATGACTAAAATTTAGTCTCACTATATATGCTTTTCTAGGTTCATTCTTAGTGAATTACTTGTCACCTTCATTTTTCTAGTTCCTTTAATTTAAATCAAATGTGTTAAAGCATAGGATATGGAACCCCCACTATTTTTGACTCAAACAAGAATTTCAAAACAATATCCAAAGATCCCAAAAATTGTGAAAAACTAATAAACCAATGATCTAAACCCAAAACTTTTTGCACAAGATAGCGGATAAAAATTCAAACAATTTTCGTGAAGACAACATCACCTAGTTAACTACTCAAAGCATCATATTTGATATCAATACATGCTACTCAAAGCATCACACATGTTTTTATAAAATTCTCCAACATTTTATTTCATTTCAAACTTATGCAACTCGCGTTAGATTTGAAAGGGTACATGCTTTTACAAGTTAGGTAAGATTACATACATGTTATTCAAAAATTCACCAAGTTTATAAGAAAATATAGCATGCTCATATTCATCACTAACTCACTGATTTCTTAAAAAGCATGACAAAATCTCATATTTCAAATATTCAAAAATTAAATTTATGTTATGATAAAATTGCAATATTATGCTCAAACATTTTATCCATAACATATCATTTGCAGTATTGCATTGATCAAACTCAACAAATTTCTAATCTCAATCTTGTAAATAACAAGATAGGCGGAAACTAGAATACTTTCTCATTTCGGAAGTATGAACATCTTTAACAATATTTTTCTACCCAAAGTAAACTTTGAGATCGTGCCAATACCGAAAATCCTAGTGATGTGAGTATATCTCAACACCACTTTCTTTCAAACGATTTGGTTCAACTTTTGAACCATAACCTATCAAAACAAACATGGTGTAAAACACCAATATATACCAACCTCTCACCGTATCCACAATTTACATTAACTTAGCTTGAAAAGCATTGTTAATAATATTTGATATCCTTACAATGCCGTGCAAGAATAACAAATAAATTCATAATCAATATTATGTTCATTTCTTGGTGAGAGTTGATATTCACATTAGTTTTGACTAGGTTTCTAATTATTTCGGTTTTGGGTTTGTATAAAATTCCATCTCATAAGTTCCAAACTTATATGAGTCACATGTTTATTGTCATACACAATAATTCTAAATATCTTGTTTCCCTAAAATTTATTCTAATATTGAACAATCAATTTATTCAATTTAGAATGTCATTATTTGATCACTACAATAACTACAAATAGTTCATCAAACATACCTCAATTGCTTTTAAAGATCAATTGGTTGTAAACCATTGTCCATTCTTTGCGCACTAACAAAGAAATCAGCAACTCCATTGCTCCACACATCGATTAACCTCCCGCAATTTTTTATTTCATTAGAAAATAAAATTTCCTCAAGTAAGTGAATTTTCACCTGTCACAATCATGTACATGTGAGCATTTGAAACAAAAAAAAGATGTGTAAGGTATGCACTTACATAATTACTTGAAAATCAAATAAAACATAGCACTCCATGTTTCTCTTAAGTTTCAAACAAAGATTCAAAGTTATATAGTTATAACATATAGTTATAACTTTCCACTAAGCATATTATCAAGCACATGTGGTGCATTAACTTAATCTCTAACAATGATCTTCTTTTTCATTTCCAAAACAAGAGTACGAAGTAATAAAAATAAAAATAAAAACATGAATTTTAATATAATTTATTACATCTCAATCTTTAATCTCTAATGTCAAGTATCATCTCCTATTTTGGACAAATGTACACAACGATTTTGAAATCACCACATCTCTCAATCTCAAAATCCAAACAGGAAATTTCAAAATGGGTTTCGAAGAAAAGTTCATAATTTAAAAGTTTCATGTTTCACACAAATCCAAAATATCAGCACAGAGATCAGAAATACTAAATTAATCAATACTAAATTTCTAATCGTCAGAAATTTTCAACAAAATTATTCAGTTTCGTAAAATACTTTTCGGACTCCAAAAATTATGAAATTTTACAGGGATGATCCTCATGATGTCTCATATACTCGTTTAAAATTTCAAGACCCAATTCCTTTTCGTTAAAGAGATGCGCATAAAACTCTATAACATGTCAAAAACGTTCGTGTATGTTCAGCAATATTTTTCTATGCTAAAAATTCATGAAAAGATATCAACCATTTTACAATCCTAGTCCACAACATAAAATTAACTCTAGGTATCAGGTTACCTAAAATCTCAAGCATCATTTTCAATCGTCAAAGAAAAATTATACCGATTATAGTTCTATAAAACAAAATAAAACAATGATACTTATCGCGTTTCAGCAATCGTTTTCTTTTGAGATCTGTGGCAGAATAAACGTCTTAAAATTGTTGGAACAATTGTTGAATTATGCCTGCAAAACAATCATAAAAAAAAACAAAAAAAAAAACATTGTTATGGCTGAATCGCGGACTAGGTCGCTTTCTTTAAGACGTTTCGCGGCTCTGCCCAAGATTGTGCAAGTAGTTCTTCAGTGGTGCATCGTCCTCAGGATAAAACAGCCGAGTTCAATCTCTTACACAATCACTCTTGCACGATGAGAGGATGTAAAACTTCTACACTTCATTCTTGCTCAGAAACACTTTTAGAAAAATCAAGGATGATCACACACTTGTTTTTCTTTCTCACAAAAATTCATTTTTCTTTGAAAACCCAAGAGACATAAAAGAGAAACTCTCTCTATAAAAAAATGTTTCAACAACTCTTCTAAAAATCTCATTCTAAAAATTCTGATCTTTTATTTTTAAAGCCAAGAATAAAGAAATATGGATCAAATGAAAGACGTTATTAAGATGTTAATTAGCATCATTAATTCGTTCAACAAAAAACGATTTTGACATTAACACAAAATATTTATTCTTTAAGAGAGAGAATATTTATCACATTTACACCATTTAAATGAGACACTAATTTTTGGAAACTAATAATGTTTTTAAAACATATATTGCCAACACTTCTTGCTTTTTGCATCTGAGCAGCAGAGGCAAAATTACGTTTGGAAGAATATGAAAGTTTCTCTTAGTTTATGAAGCAACTCCAATCAGTATACAAGATACAAAAATACAATACATAGATGATTGATGACTTTAAAAAACGAAAAATCATGATACATTATTAACCAATGTTGCCCCTACAGAACACTGGCAATTTACGTACTCTTGATGAAGAAATCAAGGTTTTTTAGCCCTAGCTTTTCGCACCTTCTAGCTAGCCAGCTCAATATCCTTATCAGAATAATAAGCAACTGGCAATGACGGCAAGACCGCTTGCAGATGAAATCTTCAAGGCTGAAGCGCCAGATTGTTTTGTATCATCGGCTGGTGCGGGAGCATCAGCTTCACTGGGGCCATCAGCTGCAACAGGTCCTCCAGCAGCAGGAGACGTGGCAGAGGCATCAGGGGCTGGCGAGGGTGGTGATGTAGGGTAGTCATCGGATGATGGGGTAGAAGCCGAAGGCGAGTCGGCCTCGTTTGTAGGAGGTGAAGCTTTACTACCTGTTGGTGAAGATGTGGGTGTTTTTGCTGTGGAAATTGATGTTGGTGATGAAGCCGGGGCTTCGTCTTCATCATCCTTAGTAGCCGATGGGGTTGGTGCAGTTGTGCTACTAGTACTAGATGATTTGCTGGGAACAGGTGATTCTGATGGTGGTGAGCTTGATACCGGCGATGATTTTGGTGATGGAGATGCTGTTGGACTCTTCGATGGGGAATCTGCAGCTGAGGCATATGATGATAACTCCAAAGATAAACCTATGAAGAGCATTGTTAAAGCAAGAACAAGAACCTTTTGACGTGCCATTTTTGTTGGAGTAGTTTATGTATGCGTAATCAATTCTTCAAAACGCAGATAATTTTTTGACTACCGTCTTCTCTATCAACACTTCGTGAGGAATTAGGGTCATGAATAGGGGTGGAGATTAAATATTTGAATTCCAGTAAAAACTTGATTGATTTGGCGTAGTGTACGGACTAACAAGTTTTCAACCGAGACATTTGGGTTGACCGTTAAAACTGTTGGTTTTTACTTCATCTGGATTATAGACCAACGGAATTCAACTACCATTTTTAGACAACAAGACATCAATGAAGTTAATTAATTTACTAAGAGGTCGTCGTATTCCCAGTTTTGAGAAATACAATATTCCCTTTTCTGTCCTGCTTCCTAACTGTTTGTTGGATAACTAGTGTAGTATGTGACTTGTGTATTGTGATATGCGATGTAAATATATCGATCTAGCGTAAAAATAAAAATGAAATTTCACTGTCACATATAGTATAAATTTATATAGCACGTAGCACACGGTGTTAAGAATATATATATATATATATATATATATATATATATATATATATTTTTGTTTGGAAGCATAATGTTAAGATTATGATGAGATTTGTTTCAGGTAGTGGAGAGCATGTGAATCCAAACCCGCCAACCTAACCCAATCCATTTGGAGAATTTTATTGTTTGGTCCTAGGTCCACATATTTATTTATTCAAGGGTCCATCCATATTTTAAGATTAATCAGAGGTCCAAAATTATTTTAAAACAAGGAAAAGACGTACTAGTTTCTGTACCAAACGTGTGAAAAGTACGCAAGACAAAAAAAAAACCGTTACACTAAACCGTTATCTTCTCATAACCATTTCGATTATTCACAGAAAGAAACTGTTCGATTTTTTTAGAGAAAGAAAACTGATAGAAATTGTTCGATTACATAACAAATCCTACCAAACAAATCTGAGATCTTCGATTACATATAAACCCGCAAAATCTTTCAATCATATAAACCTAACTAAAATCAAAACCTAACCAAAATCAAATATGAGTTCAATCAACTCAAAATCGTTCCAGTAAAACCAAAAAACAACTTCAATAGCCGTATATTTTGCCTATGCTGAACCAAAAATCATTTTCAATTGAAGAACAATGGTTGAAACAAGAAGACAAAGTTTAAGAAAGTCTAAAAACCAAACAGAATCAACATCTAATATCTCGCAAAAATCTGCAGCAGAAATTCAGAAATCTCCAAAAGCAGTTGCAGTTAAACGTATGTTCCTTTTCCTTTTTAGATCCAACATTTTTTTTTAATTTTTGATTTTTTGTTATGATCTAATAGTGCAGATTCCCTATACTGAGTTAATTTACTCAATTTATGTGATTTTTCATACATGCAAATGGATTTTTTAAAATTGCAGAATGCCTATACTCTGTTGATTATGTTCAATTTAAACCTATGAAGCACGGATGCTGATACGGGGATACGGATACCGGGATACCGATATACGGATTCGTCAATTTTTGAAAAATGGGGACACGAGATACGTATGGATACGTGTATTAAAATCATTTAATTTTATAGTAATTCATTTTAATAAAAAGAATCACATAAAATAAAAAAAATCTTAAATACTTTATGGAATATTAAAATAAAACAGATGAAAGCTGTCTAACATCAAGTTGACCCATCACTCATAAATATTGTCTTCATTAAGAGCACCGCTTCTTGATTTGGCTCGTTGAGTGAAAAATTTGCAATTTCAAGTTCTCTCATACTGTCTAGTGTATCAAATTTATCTTCACTATCCCACATTCTACTTTCTCCTTCGTATAATTTTCACTTTTTCGTGAAAGGAGATGAATATTACTATAAACAAAAAATAAATCCTCAACACGTTTGGGGTACAATCTTGGTTCTCTTCATTGAATGGATAAAATTAGCTCCAATTTCTCTCCTATGATAAAAATTATATATGCTCAAATTATATTATAGGAAGTATCCCTTCTTAGAGTATCCGAGAGGTATCCCAGAGTATCCCCTACCCTTTTCATGATTAATAAAAAGAGATTCTTTAAATGGAGTATCTGATACGTATCCCCAAGTGTCCCCAAGTATCTGACACTGATACGACGTCCGATACGGATACATCACCCATTTTGAAGTATCCGTGCTTCACAGATTTAAACTCTATTCGTTTTTTTGATGTTTTGTTAGTGGATATTAAGAGTGCTAAGGAAGTTTTTAAGACAGTGCAACATCCCTATACTGTTGTGATTTCCATTTCTTTTACAATGATAGAGATGCAGATATCCTATAATGTGATGCCTATACTCTGTTGATTATGTTCCATCTAAACTCTATTGATTTTTTGATGCTCTATTAGTGAATATTAAGAGTGCTCAGGTAGTTTTTAAGACAGTGCATCATGACTATACTGTTGTGATTTCCATTTCTTTTACAATGATAGAGGTGCAAATATCCTATATTGTGATGCCTATACTCAGTTGATTATGTTCCATTTAGTCTCTATTGAATTTTTTTTGTTGTTCTGTTATTGGATATTAAGAGTGCTAATGCAGTGCAGCATGCCTACACTTTTGTGATTTCCATTTCTTTTTCAATGATAGAGGTGCAGATATCATATACTGTGATGATTTGTTGATAATTATGGTTAATAGAACTCAAATCTTCGATTACATGCTGTTATTATGATAATTAGGGTTGATAAACTTTTTTGTGGTTTTGCTATTTTGTAGGCTATAAATTATATCTGGTAATTGTAATTCAATGAATTAGAAGCAATGTGAATTATGTTTTGCTTGCTGAAATTAGACTTTTGGGATTTTACTGAAATTAGGGCCTCAATAATTAAGAGGTGCATAAAGCCTATACTGTGCTGATTCTAGATAACTAGAAGCAAATAATTATGTGACACTTTAGATACCCAATGTAGTGTTTTGGAATGTCATAGGGTTTAGATTGTTATGTTGTAATGTCTTTTGAGAATTACTATCTGTAACAGTGCAGGTCACCTGTACTATAGATTTGGGTTTATATTATAGATAGTATGATTCTTTTATGCATGATTCTCTTATTTTCGCTATATTTATGTAGATCGTAGAGGCGACTCTTCTAGCTCAACTGGTATAAAACCATATAGAGCAGATTTTTCTCCACTCTTTACTGTTGTAAAGAAAATAAAAGCATTGGGGAAGGAGAAGAATGCTTCGAGTAAGGAAGAGAATGAGTTGGTATTGCAGTCGTTATGGAATACCAACTCTAGTGAGTAAGATAAAGGAAGACCATTATGGTAAGCTCTTTATGATGTTCTGGGATACAAATTACAGTCGTTCTCACTGGGAGAAACTAGATGATGCTTTAACAAAGATGATAAAGTTTTATCGGTGGGTAGAAGACGATAATGTCATACAGTTTGAGTTTGAGAGGAATGGAAAAAATTCATGTTCTAAATTCTACTCCAGAAGAGGTTGGTCTCATACTTGGTTTACCTAGGATGGCAGGCAGACCAGAAAATCAATATCTTTTGGGTGTGTGGTGGGTGGGGAGGGGGGGGGGGGGGGGGG
>NC_039364.1:209961298-210005604 GCF_003573695.1 Papaver somniferum
GGGGGGGGGGGGTGATTCAGAAGTAGTCCATTTTATATTAGGATTTTTGGTAATAACAGTATGTCGAAATCATTTCTACAAAATGCAATACTAGATCTAGTTAGAAAGCCTTACGATGAAAATGAAAAGCAAAATAAGAAAATGGAAATAGCAGCAAAGAACAAAAAGGAGTATGTACTGACTGAAGAGAAACAAAAAGAAATAGAAATGCGCGACACAGACATTGTGAAGCTGATTGGCCTATTTATGTGTGTAACATTTTTCTTTACCCAAAAAGATGCAAGCTCATTGAATGAGAAATACATAGGTTTAGTAGTTGATACTGATGGAGCAAAAAAAAATTCATGGCCTGATTTAATCCATCACCACCTTCCCGAGCAGTTATTAAAGAATTGCAACAATCCAAATGATGTTATTGGTTGTGTTATATATTTGTTGGTGAGCACTCCTATGATATTATATTTTTCGTGTTTCAATCTTGGATTGGATTCAAATTCTTAATCAATCTTGTTTGTGTTTCATCCATGGTTTGCTGAGCATACTCATTGTGTTAAACCATTGGAGTTACCCAAAGGGAGCAACCTATCGAGAGTATCCAGGTGGAACATCAAAGAAATTGCATTGGAATTTACAAAGGATATAAAGATGGATGAGTACCCGGTAATATCATGGCCCTAATTCTAATTTATATTTGTGCTGCACTATATATTATAGAGGAGTGTATGTAGGTTATACTGTTAAAAAATGTGTATTCTTCCTAACATTCACAATTCTTAAATAGTATATTTATGGTTGTAGAGTAGTTCATGTAGACTATACTACTGGATTATGGTTATAGATTAGTGTGTGTAGACTATACTACTGGAGTGTGTATATTCACAATTCTTTGTCACATGATAAGCATAAACTTACACTGATTAAAATGTAGCATAGAATAATCTGCGCATATGTTCTATGAGAGTGTATGCAACATCAATTGACTAAAATTGTAGAGTGTATAGGTCCTGCACTGATAGAAATGTTTGCCTTTAGAAATCATAATACTGTACGGGATCTGAACTCATAAGAAATGCGTATTAATGTTTTGTGTTTCAGCTCTCGCCGAGTATTCTTGATAAGATTACTGAAATAGAGCAGAAAGCTTTAAATGAAATTGCGAAGAGGTTGCAACGCCAGCGAGAGGAAGTAAGAGTCCCAGAAGTAGAAGAAATGGATGTTGATAAAGAAATGGATGGTGTCGAAGAACAAGGATTCAAAGATGTGCCACGACCAAGAGAATTGGATGGTTATGAAGAAGAATTATATGAAGACTTGAGGCTCACCATATATTTAAACTGGATGGCAATGGAGAGCATAAAGGAAAATGGTGATTCTGTAGATCCAAGGATGGAGAAATTGATGAATGAAATATATTATAAAGCACACCCAGAAAGGAAGCCTCGCAGTAACACAAAAACATCTTCAGGGGATGACTCTGACTCTGGAGCTGGATCTGGATCCGACTCTGACTCTGATGGAGGAAAACAACATTCAGACAAAGAATCTGATGAAGAACGGACAGTGAGTGACACTTTGGGTACTGAGTCAGCCGAAGTTCCAAGTGCAAGTACTCCGAAATACCAACATACAACTCCTGGAGAAGAAGAAGAAAAATCTGCGCCATCAAATGATGAACAAGGGACATGGAGCGCAAGTATGAAAGATGTTGCTGCTCTGTACACTGACTCTATCGAAGTTCCAAGTGCAACTACTCAAATAGATGAAGATACAAGTCCTGACTGTGAAGAAAAATCTGCCCCATCAAATTATGTTATTGAGCCTTCACAATACAAAATGTGGGCTTTAGGTGACTTGAACAAGAAGGTGGATGAGTTGCAAGTTGAGAAGCGCTTAGAAAATCCAACACCAGTAAGCTAATACTCCTCTCGCCTGTATTGTTTTTCAAGAAATTTATATCAGTATATGTTACTTGCACTGTTACTTAAAATCAGTTTTCTTTGTCTTAAATGCTTACAACCTGAGCTGAAAGCAATTCAACAAGAAGCAGCTAAAGCAGTGATTGGTGAAATAAATGGTGCAATCAATAATCTCCGAGAGAACCGGAAAGTGATGCCAAGAATGCAGTTTGTTCCTTTGGTTTGTGAGGTGCTGAAGGTGAAAGAGCCGAAAACATTATCAATAGAAGATCTTCTTAAATTTGTCGTCACTGGAAGATACGCGTACGAATCAGAGTTCAAAAAGTTGTTTGAAGGTTATGATGAAGATGCTGTTGATCTGAATGCAGATGTTGAGCTACCATCTGAAGAAATAATGTATGAAAGACATGTTCAAGAATATTCAGAAAGTGGTAGTTTGGAGAGCCTCAGTCAGTTGTCTTCGACGCAAATTGTGGAGAAGTGCTTTGGAAACGATTTGCTACCTCTACCAGAACCAGTGATCGAAAAGGTACAGATGTTCTGCACTGTCAATTCCTTTTTAATAACATGTGTATAATGCAGTTCAAATAAAAGTCATATTTTCCAAACACTAAATAATGCAGTTCAAATGAATAATGCAGGAACCCGAAATAGTAAAACAGAAAATGGCAGAAAACTGTAAAGAAGAAAAAGCAATGTTGGGTCTTGCATGTGCTAGGGTTGCGAAGACTATACACGAATGAAAAGGAGAAGGTTCAAAGCATGTGCCACATAGTGATTTTTTTGACGTGCCGTCATTCACACTGTGGACACCATAAAAAACTGCAAATGAGGTTGTGGAACCAGCAAAGGTGTATGCATACAAAAATCTCCATTTGTACTGGATATTATATGCTTGTGTAAACTCTAGGATAATAGACTAGAAAAAGCAAAATTTATTGTCATTACTGAAATTGTATTCAAACAGTATAGGTTTTCTGCACTAATAATGTGTACCATGTTTATCTTATCTTATTTTTTATTTATCCTTAAAAAAATCATTTTTTTCTTGTTAAATCTAGGCTTCAATGAAGATAAAATTGTCTCTCAAAAAATCCGAAGTTAAGAAACCGGAAGCTGAACTTAAACGACCGGTGGTTTTTCCGCCATTCTCTGATATATAGAGGAAGATGAAGAGAAAAGCAGACAAACCAGCTCTGCAAGATTTTGTAAGATATTATTTTATCTGCATTTCAGTTTACCTGTTTTACATAGTATAGGAAATATGCACACTGGCATACACAAAAAATGACACTCTTTACCTGTTTTCTTAAAATGCAGGTGCCCCCAGAACATGAGTCTGCTATGCAGAAGGCTTCTAGGGAGTTAAACGAGAGGCGGGCGTTGTATGTTGAGGCCACAACAAATGTCTTTGCACGAAATGCTAAGGTAAAATGTTTGACAAATTTAAATTCATTATTATAGTGTAAGGCGTGCGTTTATATTAGTATGACAACGAGAGGGCGCTGCCCCCTCGACCCCCGTAAAAAAACATCTAACACCAACTGATTAAGTAATCAAAATGAATATACAGTCATAATCATTATTTTTCATGAAAAATTTGCTTATCAGTTCTCATGTATATACAAATATCTAATCGAAATATGGTAGTGCAGATTGCCTATACTGATAAGTTATAACCAGTATAGGTACCCTATACTGACTAAAATTGTGTTTGTTTTAAAAAAAACAGGAGGCAGAGATGATTCGAGAAATGAGTCGTTGTTTAGAAGTCGCTCCAAAAAACAATGGAACAAAGGTAACGAAATAAAATGTTAAAACTAAGACACTGTCTCAAATAGAGGATGAAGTTCCACTAGCTATCAGAAAAAAGGCACTTGTCAGAGCAAAGAACGATACCAAAGTGGTCTCAAGTGTGGTTAATGATGTAATTAATCAAAAAGATAGACAAGTGAAGCCTATTGGGGACATGTTTGACAGTGGAAGTAAGTTTCCTGGTAAATATCTTAAAAAGACAAAACCAAGAGTCAAATCAAAAAAGCAAATACATGTGAAAGCAAGTGACAAATCGTCTAAAAAGGAAAAACGGAAAGATAAAGAGATACCAGAACAAGTTGTCATGCCGAATAAAAGGAAGAAACAAATTGTAACTGAAAATCATCCTCCTAAAAAGAAACAACAACGACAAGGAGATTGTAAAGAGAAGGACAGTAATAAGTTGAAAGATCTTCACGAGTCCCCGTTTTCCCATAAGATGAGTGAATATCAACTAAGGGTACTCTCTCCATACTTCGAACTGGCGGTCAAATGTGTAAACCTCAAATTGAAAATTAAATAACATAATTTTTAGAGCGTACTTAATAAGTATATGAAAAATGTATTAAAAATAAATTTTAAAAAGTTATTCGTTGTTTTGACCTTGCAGCTCAAACCCGTGGAGAGTGCCGACTGGCGGTGGTGCACATATATGTGTGTTCGCAAACACGATGCAGGCCTTGGTACACAATGAGAGCTTGGAAGCAGACTTGCTTCGATACACTGTGTACAAGATAAGAGAAGCTTGTCGCAAAGCTCAACAGAATCCTGATCTGAAAAAGGCATACCACTCAGTATTGTACCTCGATGCATCTGCTTGGGTTAGTATTATCTTTTTTCTTTTTCCTTTTCATCACAAGAATTATAAATAAAACTAGTCATTTCTTTTTAAGGGTACATATAGTCTATACTTGGGTAGAAAACTAGCTAGTTTGACTTCAGCACTTGAAAGTACATATAGGTGATTAATGATTTTTTGTGGGTTGTAGTAATGAGGTTCAAACTCTCGGACTTGTGAAGGATAATTTTTTAAACTTAATAAAAAAGATAAATATATACAATAAAAATATTAACACTGGTGCGAGAAACTGGGACTAAAGATTCGGCCATTTTTCATTTTCAAGTGGTTCAGAATTTAATTTTAGGCGATTATAGTTCAAAACAAAACAAATATTAACTCTATTCTTTGCCAAAGTAGATTCTATAAAATATTACTTGTATTTTATGAGCATGGCGCATCAAGAATCCCTAAGACTAAGCATGTTCCATCAAATAAAATCACAAATAATTAATTAAAATCTTAATTCAATTAAAATTGGTGCAAAAAGTAAATAAAGAATTAATTCAAATTACCACATGGATGAAACACGGCCTCCTCCGTCGTCCCAGTGTTGGGTTTAGCTCATCATGATAAAAACACGCTCGAAGTATTTTATTTATTGCTCAAAGGGTGTTTACAAGGATGAAAATGGAGATGAAATAATAAAACAGTGAATGTGCGACCCACAGAAAGCGTCCAAAATGAACGACAAAGAAGAAGTGATATTGTTACTGTAGTTCTAAGACCCACACCTACGACCCACGTCTGTGAGTCTATTTCACTGTTGAAAAACGACTACTGATGCAGGTCTGTTCTTCACGTTCTTCATATTCATCAGCAGAAGCAGCAACAGAAACCGAGTTTGGGAAAACTCGAATTTCTTATTCTCTGGCTCTCCTCATCCCCCCAGACTCTCGACCGACCTTCTCTACCAACCCAAGATGCTATTTATACACAACAGGAGGAAGAAATCATTCACAATAACTTGAGAATCATCCTCTTTACTATAGAAAATATTTTCTTCTCCTTCCAGTTCACGAGAATCATTTTTACGCTGGAAAGTGCTCCCCATCAATAATGTATAATCCACAATCAATATCTTGACTTTACTGCATATATATTTCCCGGAATACAACCAAAAAAATCCCTGTATTTCTTCCTCTGTTTTATGAAAATATTATTTCCTGTTTTGAATCAAACAACGTGTGCAACCCATTTTGATTGATTCCAACATGCATGTTAACTCTGTTAATATCAATCAAATCTTTCCAAAAGATTCCATCCATTGAATAGATCTCCAGCACGCCCAAAAATCAATTGGTAAATCTGCCAAAGAGAAAAGATATTTTCCCGCCAAAAATCTGAATTCAAATGAAGAAGATGACTGCCCCCTAACCAAACTGGGGGTGCGAATAGCAACTGCTGCCATGGGGTGTAAATAGTAAAGAAGGAGCCCCTTAGTAAATGAGGTGCCCCTTAACCAATGATGAGAGTCCGAATAACAAATGACCTTCAAGGGTGCCCCTGGCAACTTTTCGAGCTGATTTTTCCAAAAATGTTTATTTCCAAAAAATACCTAAAAAACACACAAAACACCAAAATTAGTACAAAATCGAGTGCCAACAATATATAGTATTGAGATCAAATTAGACACAAAAATGTGTCTATCAATAGGCTATACTGGGAAAAATTTGACAAACATCATTTTAGAGTACATATGCTAACACTTGCAAAAAAAAACAATCGATATTTCAGCTTCATGTCGACCGACCTCAACTTTTTCCGGGCCAAGACAAGGATTTTGTTGATAAACCAATCTTAGAGATGGACAAAAGCATCGGCAGAATTATGATACCCATGTGTCATGGAGCACGATTGGGGATTCATTGGACGCTGCTCATAATTTATTTTAAGGAGAATAGGTTCGTTCACTATAACTCATTGAAGAATGGAAAGCACACATACGAAGAAAGTGAAAAAAAGATGGTTGAACGCTGCTTAGATCCTATCAACAATTCTTGGTACAACAGAAAAGGAGCATTGTGAAGAAAGTTGTATTCTGGGATTTCCCAACACCTGAGCAAGGGACTTCACCAGATTGTTTGTTGTATGTAAGATAGTTTATGAAGAAATTTTCTTGTTATAATTTAGAACAACAAATTGAGTTGAGCTTGGAAGATGGAGAAACACTAAGAAATAAGATTCAGGATAAAAGGGTTAGGATAGCTTGCAAGTTGCTGACAGGGGAGCATCCAGAAGAGAGTTGGAAGCCATATTTTGAAACTGATTACTACAGTAAAGTAGTATAAACTGTCACTATGTGTAGTTTTCTTTTAGTTGTTGGATTTTATTTTTCTTAATGTACAATGGTAAAAAAACTTTCTTCGTTTCTGTCGAACGACCAGTAATGTGCAATGGTAAACAAAGTTGCTTCTTTTCTGTCTTGTTTTCAGGATAGGAATTATTAATTCAAACACAGATAGTTCTTGTTTTCTGTTTCCATCTATATACTTTGTTCTTATATATACAGTGACTTATTAGCCTGATACTCTCTGCAGAATGAGTCTTGTAGTGATAACTAAGTATATGTTGCCTATACTCATCTTAAACAATAGTAAAAACTGGAGTACAGGTTTTATGCACTTTTAGAAAAGTAAACTGTTTTCAGGATAGGAATTATTAATTTAAACACAGATAGTTGTTGTTTTTTGTTCTCATCTATATACTTTGTTCTTAGATATACATTGTTCTGATACCTGAGTATCTCTGTAGAAATAGTATTGCAGTGATAACTAAGTATATGTTGCCTATACTCATTTTAAACAAGAGTACATGTTTTATGCACTTTTAGATTATGTTCAAAAATGAAAAGTAAAACTCTAAAAAATTGAAAGAAATAATATGATATCTGCATAAAAAAATAATATCGCCTCAATGAAGAGTATATATTGCCTAATTGAAGCGTATATCAAAACTGTAAAAATATCTCTATATAAAAGTCAGCTTCAAAATAAACATAACAAATAGATCATTGTGGAAGATGCTTTGTTATGCTGAATAAAAAAAATATCATGGGTAGGGAGGAATGAAGGTGCAGGTAGCTTTGTTGTGGTGAGTCTTTTTGTGACACTTGGAGCATGTAACAAACTTCTTACTAAGCTCGCGTGCACTTTTTATACGGATTCTCTTTGGTCGTCCAGGTGGAGCTCTTGGATTAGGAGGTAGAATGGTGTCTTCTTCAGTATACTCCTCGGGCCTGTCATAACTGGGGATAAGTCTGATTGAAAGTGAGTATAATTCACGATATGTAGAAACTTTAAAGTATGGGTGGATATAATCCATGTAACGGCCGCCTTTTGCAGATATCGCATTTGTGGCATGTGAACATGGAAAACCATACACACGCCATCTTTGGCAGGTGCAAGTCATCCTCTCTAGATCAACATAATGAGACCTGCATAGCATAAAATAAAAAGCAAAATTCACAAATCTAAAAAAAAATATATAGCAATATTAAGTGGCATTAATGAACTGTATAACTTATCTGCACTGTGGGAGCATAGTCAAAAATCTGCATTTGTACTGGATATTATATGCTTGTGTAAACTCTAGCATAATAGACTAGACAAAGCAAAACTTATTGTCATTACTGAAATTGTATTCAAACAGTATAGGTTTTCTGCACTTATGTGTACCATGTTTATATAATTGCCACATTGAATATATTCTGTACTAACTAAGAAACATTAAACTGACCTCGGAGAATGAACTTCAAATATGTTGTGATCAGACTGACTAACATTCCAGACTCGACCCATTTGGATATGTTCTTCTAGCAAAGCTTGATAAGTAGGAGTGAGTTTTTCAGGGTCCATCAAAAGGCTTTCTTCGCGCCTCTTTGACATTAGCTCCATAATGCGTCGCCTGGACAAAAAACAAAACAAAACAAAAAAACTATTTTACCAAAAAACAATCAAAAAAGTAAACAACTTTTCAAATATATTAGTTTCCTTCAATGCATTTACCCACCAAACCAGATCAGTATACGACTTAACGTCATCCCCAAAAATCTTCTGGTGTGACAATTCCAATCCATGATACACACTATGGTACTTTACATTCACCCCGACATTACATTTGAGGTAGTCTTTAATTTCACGAGTCTTGATAAGTGGATTGTGCCTCACCTTATCATGAATAAGGTGGTTAATAAGTTTCTTAGTTAAAAGAGGGTTCTAAAATTTAACCCAACACCACATGTATGCCTTCCAACATACTTTTTGATCTTAAAAACATCAAGTGAACATTCTATAACAACTGCATGGATCATCCATGAACAACCAACCTTGCTGCACTTCATGGTAAACCTCGTTGAATCATTCCTAACCTTCGTAACTTTGTACCCAGTCTTTGTGCAGTATTTCTGGCATGCTATTCTTACAGAGTCCACACCACCACGGAACAACTTATTAGGATCATCAAACACAGATTCCCATCCATCAGAGATAAGCGCCTTTACAACCTCGTTACTCTCTTTTTCATAACTTTCTCTGGCACTTTGAATCATTTTTGATTGCTTGTCCACATGAACAAAATTGGAAGAACTTGATGCACCGTTAGGAAAAGCATCAACATGCAACTCAGAGTAAGACGATTTCTGGGAATGGTGCAGTGCAGCAAGCCCACGAAGATTTACATCAAACATCACAGGGACTTTCACACCATTATCAATATAATTGATAACAATACTTGAAGGAGTCAACATCCTCCACTGATTACAGATGCAGAACTTCAAATCATCAATAGTAGAAGCGTATGTAACAAGATAAGGAATGTGATGGTGCTTGAAGTAGACATATGCATAGCACATAATATTTGGAATATCACCAGATAGTAAACCTATGAAAAAGCATAACCCCCATAAATCAACAAGATAGTAACGCGTAAAACTTAGTCACAGAGATAAATACAGGAATACAGGGAAGCTACACTGTTGAGTCTACATGCATTGTGCAGTGTAGTGTCGTGTATATTTATTGTACCATTATTGGAATCATTTTATATTCAAGATTATAATGTACATGAATTGTAGCATCATTGGAATCATTTTATATTCAAGAGTATAGGCTACATTCATTGTAGCATCATATAAAAAAAAAGACAACACAAATTAAGAAAATATATTCACTTCTATCAAAGAGTATAGCTTATGTTCACCATAAAAATATTCACATGCTATAATCTCTAATGAACAAGAGTATAGGTTATATGGACTGTTAGATTATATACGAAACTGGAAAAAAAAAAACACTGCTGAACTTCAATTAAAGATATGCACTATCAGTTCACAAAACAAAGCAATAAAAACAGAAGACAAAATACTATTTAAAACTAACAGTGAACATTATAGGCTATATGCACTATCAGTCATAGGCAAAAAATAAATGAAAAGAACAATAACAAACCTGGAAATATGATAATTTCTCCAAGTGAAATCGATGAATAAAACCATCATATCAAGACTTTGAAGCATCATGAACACAACACTATATGCATTAGTGAACTACACAAGATGCAAGAGATCCTCAAACTGCAGTTCCAACACCCTTTTAATTTCAAATTGAGGCCAGATTGTCTATTTCATTTTTCTGGAATTACATATACATGATTTCAACTATCTATAATCACCTTCCAGTGAGTGATTAACTCTCTGAATACGTATGAACTAAACCAGCTTTGTGCACCTCCCCAAGTATAAATCGAGAGTTTGATCTCAATGGTGATTTCCTATACAGGTTTATGTATTTTTTGAGTCATTGCTCTAGCATTTCTCTCATTCCAAATTTCCCAGCAGATGGCAAATATATGAGAGGCAATATTTTCCTTCCCTTGTTTCTCCCTCTCCTAAACTTCCATGCTCGGAGTTGCGATAATGAAACCGTATGAACCCATTTGATATTATATCCACCTATGAAATAATTCCAGACCTTGTGTCCAAACTCACAATGCAAAATAATATGGCTTACAAACTCTTGATGTAGGTTGCAGAGAGAGCATTGTGTGTGTTGTATCTGACACCCTCTTCTGATTAAGATATCTGTTGTGGGGATGACATTTTGAGCGTAGACCAAATGAAAAATGCACCTTTGGAGGAAAAAATTGAATCCATATGTAGGTTAATGTCAGAACCTTGTGAGTCGTTATAATGCAGATAGGTTAATTTGAATTCATCAGGATCTAATGTTTGATCATGGAAAGGAATCCAGAGTAATTCATGGGGTTTATTACCACTACTAATGATGGGGTTTGAGAAATAGTAGGATTGGGATATGAAGGAAGATGGGTGAAAACGATTTGCTGGTTTTTTAGGAAGTGGAGACTCGAGCTTGGGGGTGCATACTCCTCGAACGAGCAAAATTCCTAAACCTTTTTCAAACAGATGCACTGCACGGGAGTGCTTTGAGTTTGAGATATCAATCTGTAGGACTCCGGCCTAAACCAAGAAAATGGTCGTTCCAGAGTCAATTCGGTCACAGAGAGGGATGAGGGTCGATCTATAGGAGGGAAGCTGAGAAGTGTGTGAGAGATCAATGATGATCAAGGATTTTGAATGTGTTAATGATTTCTGCAAGTTGGTGAACTATTGAGTTCAGATGAGATAAGTTTTGGTCGATTGAATGATAATTTCTTGTTGGTTGAAATTGTTTTCTTTTAATCGTGGATCCAGAAACTTATTTATATTTCCAGAATAGTAGACACATTGATCCCAGTAAGTGTGACGATTGATGGAGTGAAAGAGTGGGAAAGTGGGAAATCGTGGTTAAACCAGTTCCACGTCATGCGGAAACTTGGTTGATTTCCATCAACTACTTTTCTAACTTCCTCAACTTCTTGCACGACTTACTCACATTTCTCATATGGGTGTACACACTTGTTGTAGGTTGCCAAACCAAAACCCTAGTGAATATCCCCCTATATGACGTGATAGATATCTCATGAATGCGGAGTCGGCAAGGCAGACGTGTATTTAATTAGTCAATTGTTGACTTGACTAGACGATGAGTCTTAGCCTTGATGAGTCGAACATAATGAACGAATGTGGTATGCTCTGAGACTCATGGATTGAGCATAAGGTGTTTGTTGAGACAAAATAATGGAAAGACGTTGAGTCTTGATGAATTGTGATATATCATTTTAACAGTCGAGGTAATAATGATATTTTTGATAGTTTGGATCGAGCATCCGATAAGATTGCTCGATCAAGGATTTATTTTGATATGTCGAGTATTCGACAGGAAATCAAAGATATTATTGAATTATGCAGAATGCTCATTTCTGATCTAATATATCATGAATGATCGAATGACAAAATAGGAATCAGAAATATTAGATGGTCGTCCTTTCGAACCATGTTACTCAGTCGAGCAAAAATGTTGGTAGCATGATCAAACATTAAATCACAATATTGATTGCTGGATCAATAGAATTCTCGAGTGTTGATAGTTGAATCGACATGAGGAATATTGCTCGGTTGAGCAATTGATAGTTGAATCAATGAGTTCTGAACCCATTTTGATCGCGAATTTTGCTAACTTAAGCAATTTAGTGTTGATAGATGAGCAAAATAAATATTGCTAGTTTAAGCAAATATTGCTCGTTTGAGCAATATTGCTCGATTCATGAATTATTGGTAGCGGGACCAAATAAAATATTAATTAAAAATACTGTTAGCTGGACCGAATATTGTATGATTAATTAGGATGTTTATTGCTGGATCAACATAAAATTATTAGTGTTTGAACTTGCTCAGAATTATGGTTTATAGAGCATTTGGTTTGAAACCCTAATTTTAATCGATTGTTGATCAATTCATCATTTATTGAAAATCAACCAAATGAGTGAGAGAAGCATCGGCTACATGGGATAATAGGCCTACCATGTAGCGCCCTGGTGCTGAATGAGCATGCACCAAAGTCCTTTGTAGACCAGTTGATGAAAGGATGATTAAATGCTCGTTTAATCATTATTAAAATAGTGCTCGTCTGAGCATTAGGTGGTAAAAACCTAATTATGAAGACAGAGGGCACCGATCCAGGGGTATGATACAGTCCTTGGTGGTCGTGACACCAACTGATGGTCGATTGATCAAATTTCAAATTGTTTGGAAAGAGTTTGGACCCAATATGAATCATGGAAGATTAATTAGGTCAAAATCATAATAAGGTGTAGGACCGGCTTCTGCAAGCCAAAGGGCCGACCTTGGTCGATCAAGGTGGCATGCTCGTGTCACCATATTGCCTGTGACTCAATTTTGAGAATTTTGATATTTTTTGGTGCGCGTTCGAGCAATATTTTGGATTTTCAGAATAGTTTGATCTTGATTGAGACTTTCGATTTTGCTTGAATGAGCAAGTAGATATTTGCTCGTGCGACCAATATTTTGAGAATAATAAAATAATGATATTTTAATATTTTTCGTGAGAAGCCTGGACGTCGTGTGCCCATTTGAATTTGTGGCTTTTTGGTAGTTTGAGCAATATTTGAGAAATATGGAAAAACCAGGTTTTTGCTCAGACGAGGGAGTTTCATGAGATGAGAGAAGAAATAATAATAATAAAATAAAAAATTAGGGAGGTGTTGGACCGTCCACGACCAAGGCATGTCCGGACGGCGCTTGTGTTTGGTCATGTGCTCTTTCCTATTTTATATTATTATTTTTCATCTTGTGAGGAAATATGGAGAAACTAGAAGTTTTGCTCGAACGAAGAAGTTTGCTCAAACAAAGGGTTTTCAAGAGACAAGGAAAATAGTAAAATAGGTTAAAATAAAATAAAAGGAGAGGTGGGACCGGCCACGCGGCATGACCAGCTGGCGTGGCCCGGTCCCGTGCGCCTCTTGTTTATTTTATTTAATATTATTTTCTTTCCCTATTTTGCATAGGTTTCCTCGTTCGCCCACATTTTTGAATGCTCGTTTATGCATTTGGGTGCTCACTAATGCATATTTGGGTGCTCGTTCGTGCATTATTGTTAAGTACACTCGCACCATTTTCTCGGGGCTTACTCGGTGCTGGCCTGAATGCCCGAAAAGTAAATATCTAATACTAATCCATGGAATTCAGCTGAGAATAAGCCATGAAACAGAGTAATGAGATAAAATATATTATTTTCTAGGAATTCAATTGATGAATGTTGCGCTAGAATTAATCTACGAATTTCTCTATACTAGCATGCAATATGTGTAGGGGCGTTTATTCGAGAATCGAGGTATGAGATGGTAGAGACATCATACTCGTTCTGAATATTAGTAATGTATAGTCAGGGAACACTGAGACATCCTGAAGACGTTAACGCTCTATAATAGCATGTGATATGTCTAGGATCCGTCCCATCATTATCGATTCATGTACAGAAGTATTGATGAAATATGCGAATTGCCGCAAGCTCAGTTGAGAGGCTTTACGGATCATGTATTCATGCATGCTCTGAGAGGGTGTACACTTAGTCAGAGATTGTTAAATGATCTTTCATGAATCCTAAAATATGAGTTTCACATACGTGTCTGAAGCCGTGTCAGAAATATGCAAGATCCTGATTTTACGATTTTAGCCTTTGTCGGAAATCCACCATCAACACGTATAGAATCGAATATTACTTGTCACAAGCGAATATTACCCTACTGACTTCTCAGAGGTGAAAACCATTAGTTATTACCTTATAGAATCGGTGGACGCCATGGAACCAATCAACATTGCTAATAGGGGGTATCGGTTTACTAGGAAGGATATCAAATCCCATATAAGACAAGGGACTTTCTTATTTTCCTTATACGGAATTCGGTACCCTCTCCCGTAAACTGGTACCCCCTATTAGCATCCTTGGATCTAATGATGGGTGCCTCAAGTAATTTAGTCTTTTCGACTCGTTAAATACTTGTATGATTGTATCCTTATGCGTTTCTAGTCACTAACTCCTAGAGTTGCTATTTGCCTTATTTCATGTCATGTAACTTTAAAATACTCACAAAATGCTAAACAAACATAATATGCAAAACATATAGGGAAACTAGCTTATAAAGCATAAAAAATTAATATTAGAATTATCTCACCATTTATCAAATTCTCCCATATTTGATCTTTGTTAGTCCATGATAAAACCTAACCTAACTCATGCTAACTCACTTAGCTCGATAGAATCATAGTTATTATTACAACAAATGCTCGATTGAACTCACAAGGCGTTGATATGTCAAAATTTATTGTCATATTTTAGTTTCCAAAACCGTTTTTTGATTTCTAGTCACTAAAGTCAGCTTCAAACTAGAATAGACTAGGTAGTAGAGTTTTAGGATTCACTGAATTTATCCTTGAAAACCGAGGATTCAATATTTTACATACACATCATTTGATGAACTTCATCAAAGATTAGTAACGAAGACTAATTTTCTTTCCAGTTTTTTTCCTTATATATATATATATATATATATATCATAAGAAAGTCAAATACTTTAATAATGAATGACTTGCAAAGAATGATCTCGTCTCGGATTGCAGTTATTATTGTTTAGGTCGAGTGAAGTTCCAATTTCAATCTTACTTGCCACAGTTCGAAATGACGAACTAGTGAGAAAAGTTCTAAGTGTTGAGAAGAACTTGGGTTCGCTAACCTAGTCTAAGAATTTGAGTTTGCAAACATAAAAAAAAAAAATTCTCGACCTAACATATTCCCCCTCAGTTGTACTAGCAAACAATATATATTTAAAAGGAATTTAGTGATTTTAAAGTAAACTAGATCTTTATAGTAAAAATGGTATCATGGTAAAAAAAAAAAGAAGGGTAATTTGTTTTTTGGTACTCAGGTTTTGACCAAAAACTGACTTTGGTCTAACATTTGTCCATCCTTTATGTTTGGTCTAAAGGCCAACGTTGACTTTCATTGACCATTATTGACCTGATTTTAATAAAATTTGTAAAATAAATTATATGAGTTTGCAAGTCTACCCTTGAACCCAACGGTCCTGATTTACAATCTTCTTCAAATCCTAACTTCATTTTTTTTCGATTTCAACCCTAGTCTTCAATTCCTACATCAATTGCTCAATAACAACTCAACCCATTCATTCTTCTCCTGTTAAAGCTCATTATCACCGTACCAAATCACTGGAATCAGTACCAGAACTGTGAGAGCATTGCTCGGTTGAACCCACCAAGCGTTGGTATGTCAAGTTTGGTTGTCATATTTTAGTGAACCAAAACTCATTTAAAGAGTCGCTTGATTATTTACTAGAGTCAACTTCGTATAGGTTAGCTAGAAAGTTATTAGGATATGAGACTTACAAGTATTACTCGAAGACTTGAAGAATGCGAAGAAGTAAAGAGCTACATCGACGACATCATCCTTCCTTTTGAGGTTAGTGATATTTTGACTTGAACTGTTTCATTCCTAACGTATCTTTCAAGTCGTGCTATATTGAAAACATAACTGCGAAGCTGTGAATGATTATACTCTAGTTAGATGTAGTATTAAGGAATTATAATACGAAGTATAACGCCTATCTTTTAAGCTTCGTATATAAGACATCGTCATAATCGTATGAATGCTATTGTGATTATGTATATGGGTAAATATTTCGTCCTAGGAAACAATGTTTTACATTCGTTTAAAGGAAGTACAATTCATAAACTTGTTTTGTGAATCGAAAGGGAAATCGCTAGGCTTATTGATATTGTTATTCATTGCAAATCTTTGAATTACCAATATATGTGTTTAGTATAACCGCTCATAACTTGTTTATGTATCTTGGTAAAACTATTCAAAATGCCCGACTTATGTATCAATATGATTTTTATTAGTGAAACCAATCTTAAGTAATCACCTGAGATGGTATGATCGATATTTGTAATTGGTGCGATCATTCCTAGTCATTGGGTAACCGATCCTAGTACTTGGTGGGACTAATCACAAGATGTGTAATCAATCCTAGTAGTAGGTTAACAAGTTTTAGTAATTGGTGTAACCGATCCTATAACTTGTGCAACCGATCACAAGTAATACCATGAGATAGTGGTACCCAATCCTGGTACTTAGTTAGCCATTTTATGGAAACTAGTGTAACCGATCCTAGTAGCCACTTGGAGGTAGAACCGAACTTTGTGTTTGGTAGAACCGTTAAACCCATGAATGGTGATTGAATGTTTTTGATCAATCACATCGTTCTTGGAAATCAGATGAACCAATTCTAAACTCATTTGGAAGTGTGGCAAATCGGTTCCAAGATTGTAAATATGAAAAAGGATTTACAAAGTAAAGATGTTGACATACTTTGAGCATGTGCAGTAATTCTTATCTATTATTGTTCAAAGTTATTCCTTAATAACTAAAGGAGAATCCCGGATCGAAATAAATTGAGAATCTTTTAATTAAGGTTTTTAATTTTATATGCTTTTAATTTCCAGCAATTAAATGCATATCTTTAGAAAATAAAAATTGGTAATGTGCATTTACTAATTGGAGATTTTCTACTGAGATTTCGGTAAATATTTGGACAAAGCATTTCCAGGAATTATGAAAACCAATTTTGGCTTTATTGCATATCTTTGAGAATATTCAGTTTTGGAAATTCCTTGGTCTATAAATATTGAAGTTTGCATTTCGAGCAAACTAATCCTTAGAGCCAGGAAAACTACCTAGTTGTGTTATTACTGGTGGAGCCGTCTATTCAGAGAGGAAAGTACCCTAATTAGGCGAAATCTCTTACAACCGCTCGTTTTAAAGACTTCTTTGGGATTGAGAAGCTCTACGAGTACCGTTGGTGGGAAACTAGATAATTGCAGTTTATTATTAGTTTTCGATTGATTTGATTGACTAACGGTTGTTGAACTTTGATTGCACCTAGTTTGTTTATGCTTGAGAATCTTCTCTTCTGATATAAGATTCACTCAAACTAGATCGAAGTATCGACGGGGATATTTAGACTGTTTGTAGATCTAAAGATGTCTTGTGATAATCCATCGTTAATAGACTCCGTTCTGTGTGTGATTGATCACAAGAGGTTCAAGTTGTTTGTGTGCAGGTGTTTATTAAAGATCTAAGAAGATTTGAAGACAAAGAAGATTTCTTATTTGAGTTCATAATCTTTGGTGTGCACAAAACTTGATCGGCTGGGGATCCAACTATAGTAGGTTTATATTTTGATAGATTGGATTGATTAGTTGCGTAGATCGGCATCAATACATTTCTTTGTGATTCACAGGATTGATTACATAGTCTAAACAATTGCTTTGGTAGTTGTTAAATAGATTGATCTAAGAACCCGACAAAGGAGTTTATTGGTTAAACGGAAGAGCCTTTTGTCAAACTCATATCACGTGGTTTGAAAAGAGTTGTTACCGAACATATTTGTTATTCCTTTACTGTTTGGAACACGAACCAAAGGAATTGTTCCAAGTGCGTGACTTATTGCAAGTTGGAGGCGCAGGGGTACTGAGGGAACTAGGTGAGCTATAGGTTTAGTTGCTTGGTCTCAACTGTACCAAATTGGTTTAAATTTTGTATAGCGGCTTAATTCTGAGAGTATTCAATTCTGGAAAAGGTCCCGAGGTTTTTCTGCATTTGCGGTTTCCTCGTTAACAAAATCTTGTTGTGTCTTTTACTTTTCTATTTCCGCAATTATAATTGATTTATTATAATTAGAAGTAAAATACACAAACGTTAATTCCTAATTACTTGATAGTAATCCTATAGTGTTTGGTTAAGTCCGAACCTATTATCAAGTAATCATACTTCGTTGTTGTATTGTCTCGATCTTGTATCCATAGTCAATCACACAAGATATCTTGTTATTGTATTGTCTCGATCTCGTATCCATAGACAATCACTTTCGGAGAAATGACTTATAGGTGGAAAAGTTATAGATTGAGGTATATTTGGGTACCCTCATCTTTTCAAGATCTTTTTTCTGTTCTTCATTCAATTCTCATCAGATTCATACCCATCTCAATCGAATCCACAACACAACACATCAATTATTTATTCTGTAATCTTCTCATCACCATCTCCTTGAATTACTCTCTTTATTTTTTGGGTTTGATGGCAGTAAGTTGGGGTTAGAAACAAATATCGTATTGGGGGAGATGTAATTTTGGTAGTGGAGACAATTAAAAGGGTTTTCTAAGAGAGATTGATTGGGAGCTGCTTTTTCGATTGGGTTTTGGTTTGAATCGGTTTGTGGGGTTATGCAGAATGGTTGAATTTGTCATGGGGTTATGTAGAGAATAAGAGAAACTGGTTGGATCTGAGGGAGCTGCTTTTTCACATTTCACTGTCCAGTTTTCTTCTCACCAAGAGTAGCTTCCGACAAGCTCAAAGTTCGATGGGTTAAGGGAGATTTCCGGTTGAGACAAACTTGGATGTCGAGATGAGGAAAGAAAGAAGATAGAGTTGTTGATGAAAATGAATCAGAACGATAAGAGAAAAAGTTCGGAAGTGTCTCAGTTAATAAAATATGGGTTCGATTTGGAGGATAAGATATGTTAATTGAGAACATAAATGAAGACTGATGAGTATTCTGGGTTTTGAAGGGATATAAACAGTGGGTATAAGCTGTAGTCAGAGTTGGAGAGTTGAGTTGTATCTAAAACAAAAGACAAGGAAGAGATGGGTATGCTGATGGTGTTGTCTTAAAGATCTGTTGATTCATTGCAGGGTTTGTCGAGTTTGTAAACAAGGAAGCAGAGATGGGTACTGTTGATTGTCGTTGTTGGTGGTTGATTTGAGAATTTCTTGATAAGATTCAGCTATATAAGATAAAGATGTTGTCGTGGATTAGATGGATTTTAGAGAAGATTAAAATGGTGCTGCTCTTGAAATGAACTCAGAGTTTAAGAAAAATGGGTACAAGTTGTCAGTATTGGGGGTTATTTGAGCCAAAAGTCTGCTGCTAGTGATAATGAGTTCAATTGACATTTTGGTTCATGGGTGTTGCAGAGTTATGGTGTTTGTGGAGACGGAAGAAGATGAAGTATAAAATGATTTAGGGTGTATGAGAGAATTTTTTTGATAAAGTGAAAGGGTATAACAGTAAACTAGAGTAGTAATTAGATTTTTTTTTTTTAATAATTATCAAATGGAAGTCAACATTTAACCGATTCAACGCTGGTCAATGTTAGTCTTTAGACCAAACGCAAAGGCTGAAAATGTTAGACCAAACCCAGGTTTTTGTCAAAACCTGAGTACCAAAAACCAAATAACCCTAAAAAAAAAAATTAAAAAAAGAATAACTGGGTCATTTGTTATCAATAAGGAAACTACTTCCTATATAAAATTGTTAATGAGGCAAAACTATTTGTTGGTTTTTTAGGAAAGTGGAGACTCGAGCGTGCGGGCGGAGACTCCTCAACCGAGCAAATTTCCTAAACCTTTTTCAAACATATGCACTGCATGATAGTGCTTTGAGTTCGAGAGATCTATCTGTAGGACTCCGGCCTAAACCAAGAAAATGGAGGTTCCAGAGTCAATCCGGTCACAAAGAGGGACGAGGGTCGATTTGTAGGAGGGAAGGTAAGAAGTGTGTAAGATCAATTATGATCAAGTATTGTGAGTGTGTTGATGATTTCTGCAAGTATGTGAACTGCTGGGTTCAGATGAGATAAGTTCTGATCGATTGAGTGATAATTTCTCAAAGGTCGAAAGTGTTGTTTACACGATGATTCTTTGTTGTTCAATCGTGGATTCTTGGTTGTTCAATCGTGGATTCAGAAACTTATTTATATTGCAAGAATAGTAGACACATTGATCCCAGTAAGTGTGACGGTTGCTGGAGTGAAAGAGTGGGAAAGTGGGAAATCGTGGTAAACCAGTTCCATGTAGCGCGAAGACTTGGTTGATTGTCCATCCAGTAATTTTCTAACCCTCTCAACCGCGTGCACGACTTACTCACATTTATTATCGTGGGTGCACACACGTTTCGTAGGCCGCCAGACCAAAACCCTGGTGATTATCCCCATGTGACGTGATTGATATCTCACGAATGTGGAGTCTGCAAGGAAGACGTATATTTAATTAGTCGGTTGTTGACTTGACTGGGCGATGAATCTTAGCCTTGATAAGTCAAGCATAATGAACGACTGTGGTATGTTCTGAGACTCATGGATTGAGCATAAGGTGTCTTCTGAGACACAGTAATAGAAAGACGTTGAGTCTTGATGAATTGTGATATATCATTTTACCAAGCGAAGTAATAGTGATATTTGGATCAAGCGTCCGATGAGATTGCTCGATCAAGGACTTATTTTGATATATCAAGTATTCGACAGGAAATCAAAGATATTTCTAAATTATACAGAATGCTCATATCTGATCTAATACTATCTTAGCCTTTGTTTATTTTTCTTTTCAATGTTGTTTTCTTGAATGTTTGGACGAAGAATTAGTGTGAGAATTAACTTCTACAATGTGTGAATTTATGTTGAAGTTAAAAATGTTCTTAGTTCTTCATATTACTTTTATTACAATTTAAGCAATTAGTGAATAATGTAAATAATATGGCTGGCTATGGAAATTTGAAATTATTGACGAGCAAGGACCGTCAAAAATTATCGACAGGCAAAGCTCGTAGTTTAGTATAGATAATTATTGACACTATATGAATGTCAATTAAGTTTTTCGATACCTTAGAAAACGACAGGTTGTCCGACGGGCAGGGTATGTCAATAATCGCTATTAACGACATACCTGGCCCGTCGAAAAAGGTCATTTCTGGCGTAATGATATCATGAGTGATCGAATGACAAAGTAGGGATCAGAAATATTGGATGGTCGTCCGTTCGAACCATGTTTCTTAGTCGAGCAAAAATGTTGGCAGCAAGACCAAACATTAAATATAAATTAGAATATTGATTGCTGGATCAATAGAATTCTCGAACGTTGATAGTTGAATAAACATGAGAAATATTGCTCGGTCGAGCAATTGATAGTTGAATCAATGAGTTCTGAACCCAGTTGATCGTGTATTTTTCTAGCTTAAGAAATTTAGTGTTGATATATGAGCAAAATAAATATTGCTCATTTCATGAATTATTGGATGCAGGACCAAATAAAATATTAATTAAAAATATTGGTAGTTGGATCGAATATTATGTAATCAATCAAGATGTTTATTGCTGGATCAACTTAAAATTATTAATGTTTGAACTTGCTCAGAATTATGGTTTGCAGAGCATTTGGTTCGAAACCCTAATTTTGATTAATTGTTGATCGATTGATGGTTTATTGAAATTCAATCAATGTGTGAGAGAGGGACCGGAAACATGGGATGACGGGCCGACCATGTAGCACCCAGGTGCTTGAATGAGCATGCACCAAAGTCTTGTAGACCAGTTGGTGAAAGGATGATTAAATGCTCGTTTAATCATTCTTAAAAATAGTGCTCGTCTGAGCATTAGGTGGTAAAACCTAATTATGGAGAGAGGAGAGACCAACCAAGGGGTATGAAACCGGCCCTTGGTGATCATGGGACCAGCTGGTGGTCGATTGATAAAGTTCCAAGTTGGTTGGAAAGAGTTTGAACCTAATATGAATTGTAGAAGATTAATTAGGTCAAAATCATTAATGTATGTGGGGACCGGATCCTTGCAAGCCTAAAGGCCGACCTTCGTCGGTCAAGGTGACATGCTTGTGTCACCATATTTCCCATGACTCAATTATGAGATTTTGGTATTTTCTGGTGCGCGTTCGAGCAATATTTTGGATTTTCAAAAGAGTTTGATCTTGACTGAAACTCTCGATTTTGCTTGAGTGAGCAAGTGGAATTTTTCTCGCGCGACCAATATTTGAGAATATTAAAATAATGATATTTTAATATTTGTCGTGAGAATCCCGGACGGTCATGTGACCATTTTACTTTTTGGATTTTTGGTAATTTGAGCAATATTTGAGAAAATATGGAAAAACCAGGGTTTTGCTCAAACGAAGGAGTTTCATGAGATGAGGGAAGAAATAATAAAAATAAAATAAGGAATTGGGAGGTGTGGCACCGGCCACGGCTAGCGCATGGCCGGCGGGTTAGTAGGCCCGGGTGCCGTGCTCTTTCCTATTTTATATTATTATTTTTCTTCATTTGAGGAAATATGGAGAAACTAGAAGTTTTGCTCAAACGAGGAAGTTTGCTCAAACAAGGAGTTTTCATGAGATTAGGAAAATAATAAAATAAGATAAAAGGGAGAGGCATGGGACCGGCCACGACGACATGGCTGACCGATGGGCCCGGTCCCGTGTGCGCCTCTCTATTATTATTTTTATTATTTTCCTTTCATATTTTGCATAGGTTTCCTCATTCGTCCATATTTTTGAATGCTCATTTATGCATTTGGGTGCTCGTTCGTGTTTATTGTTAAGTACACTCGCACCATTTTCTCGGGGCTTACTCGATGGTGGCCCAGATGCCCGAACAGTGAATATTTATTACTAATTCATGAAATTCTGCTGAGAATAAGCCATGAAACGGAGTAATGAGATAGATTGATTATTTATTACTAATTCATGGAATTCAGCCGGGAATAAGCCATGAAACGGAGTAATGAGATAGATTGGTTATTTATTACTAATTCATGGAATTCAGCTGGGAATAAGCCATGAAACGGAGTAATGATATAGATTGGTTATTTATTACTAATTCATGGAATTCAGCTGGGAATAAGCCATGAAACAGAGTAATGAGATAAAATAGATTATTTTCTAGGAATTCAATTGATGAATGTTGCGCTAGAATTAATATGTGAATGGCTCTATACTAGCATGAAATATGTCTAGGAGCATTATGTTTATTCAAGAATGAGGTATGAGATGATGGAAGCATCATACTCATTTTGAATATTGATTATGCATAGTCAGGGAACAGTGTGGCATCCTGAAGACGTTAGCGCTCTATACTAGCATGCAATATGTCTAGGATCCGTCTAATCATTAAGAGATTTTATACATATGCATTCTACATAGTCAGGGAACAGTGTGGCATCCTGAAGACGTTAACGCTCTATACTAGCATGCAATATGTCTAGGAGACGTCCAATCATTTCGATTCTATGTAGAAGTGTTGATGAATATGCAAAGTGTCGAAAAGCTCAGTTAAGAAGCTTTACGAATAACATATTCTTACAGAGCTCTGAGAGGGTGTACGCTTAGTCATAGATTGGGAAATGTGTTTTCACGAATCCTAAAATATGAGTTTCACATACGCATCTGAAGCCGTGTCAGAAACATGCAAGATCATGATTTTACGATTTTAGCCTTTGTTGAAAGTCCACCATCAACAAAAATAATCCTGATGTAGCCCTTAAAATAGGTCTATGTTTCATTGTGGGCCACTTTGTTTCTTTCTTATATAGAGAAATAAAAAAAAAAATCAAATTCATAAAAGTACAATATGTATGGAACTAATCTTTTTTCTGATGCGAAGGAACCTTTTATTTTTTGAAACTGAAGTAAAAATATTGTCTTTCATAAGATCATTAAAAGAAAAGCGGGTGATTCATTTAAATACATTGAATTATCTTTATTTCTATGAGAATATATAACTGAATTTTTATCAGCATATTTATTTACTAATCTATTTATGTGATTAGACTTTCAAATTTCTAAGAAATTTAATGTAAAATAGTATCTCCAGTTATGCCTTTGTAGTGCCAAGAGATGTTAGAGCAGATCCCATAGATAGCTTTAGCTAGACATTCCAGATCAGTTTCAAAGTTCACCCTTCTAAAACCCATAGAGATAGCCCAATTTACTGCTTCATAAGTTGCTAAGCACTCAACATGTTTCAGATCTTCTATCAAGCATCTTGTTCTGATGTGGTGAAATACAAAACTACGAGCAATTAGACCGTCACCACCAATTTTAGAAAGTTTAGAAAAATCATCGTAGTTTATGTAATCAATCATGACCGAGATTCAAGTCTCTCAATCTCGGCGAAATCTCATTTCGTCGAGAAACTCGTCGAGGTGATTTTCTAAGTCGAGGGTTAATATGGAAAATTCATTGTAAAAACCAAAATTAACCCTTAAATACTCGATTTTCTTACATAGTACGATGGGAGATTCTAAATTAGTGTAAAATCCAAACACAACAGTGTTTACATACTCGATTTTCGCAGCAATAATGCCTCAGCGAAATTATTAACAACACAACACAACAGTGTCGCAGAACAACTTCAGAAATGACATAATAAACGACGTCAGCTAAATCATGAGAAAAATGTGATGGTCCTGCGAAAATTAGAGAGTTTGCGAGATTAACATTTGTAAGGTTGCGAGAATGTCGCAAGCCATATCCGAAAATAAAGGACAGATTAGCTGTCATCCACTATGCATTTCCCTATAAATAGTCATTCGGTTGTAAAAAAAAAGAGAGAGATCATTTTTGAGTGAGAAGCAAGTAAATAGGAGAGAGAAAATTTAGAGCATAGGAGAGAGAAAATTTAGAGCATTGGTTATTCTTGATTCCTTTATCTTTTCTCGTAAGATTGTTCAAAGATTCATCAATAAAATTAAGATTGTTAATCCAAAAATGAGTTGAATGTTAATGAAATCTTGTGAGGGGTGTAGTGTAGGATTTCCTGCAACTACATAATGGCGCTAGAAACAGGGACCTGAAGATTGAAAATTGAAGATTGTTGTTGAGATTGTTCAAATCAAGAAAGTGATTAAACAAATCAGTGAACTAGTTAAAAGAAAGATGATTAGAGTCAATGAAGATGACAAAAGATTAGAGTGTAATATGATAAGAAAAACAATGATTAATGAATTCCATGAAAACATCAAAGGAAGGATACATAAACGAGATTTTGAAGGAAGGTTATGGCGGTAGAAAAAACATCACCCTTGAAAGATTGGGAAAAGCAAAAAATCACATTCATGGCAGCAGAAATACCAAAAGAAAATTTGAGCCACACATCTCCATTGGTTATTACAATACCTATTACACGAGAGAGAAGAACAACAACAAAATCCATGGAAGAATGGATATTGAACAGAACTTTAGTCGATACAGGAAGTTCAGTGGATATAATATTCTATCATGCGTTCAATGGAATGGGATTCAAAGATGAAGAAATGTCTTGTTCAACATATATTGTTCATGGCTTTGGAAAATCCGCAACAAAACCTAAAGGAGAGATAGTGGTGTGAATTCCACTAGGAGAGATCGAAACACAAGTGACACTATGTGTAGTGGATATGGAATCACCATATAGCATGTTGTTGGGGAGGCCATGGATACACGCAATTAAAGCTGTAGCATCGACGTTGCATCAATGCATCAGGTTCCTCATGCCAAATGGAGTAGGTGAAATTAGAGGAGATATTGACAATGCAAAATTATGTTATCAAATTGAAGGAAAGCATTATGAAGGACGAGCAAAAAAACGACAATTTCGCAGAAAAATAGCAAAGGAGTCAAAGGAAGAAGAAGAGTTTAGAGTGTACATGATAAGAGCAAAAGAAGGTAAAGGAATACCCGGCGAATTTTCGGAGGAAGGAGATGGACCTGCGAAGATGATAAAAGAGCCAACACCAATGGGAGAACCCAAGGCCAGTTACACTATGGCAGAACCAACAAAAGAAGTAAATGTTGGGACTATAGAAGAACCCCTAATACTGAGGATTGGAACCAAGATGGATGCATAAGAGGAAGAAAGAACTGTCAATCTTTTGCGGGAATATAAAGATATTTTCGCGGGGAGCATGGATGAGATACCTGGAATAGATCCATCAATTGCATGTCATAAGTTGGAGATTAACAAGAATGTGAGACCATTTAAACAGAGAATAAGAAAAATCGCAACGACCTACCATCCTCAAATAGAAGAAGAATTACAGAAAATGCTTGAGACGTGAATTATAAGAGAAGCTAAATACCCAGAGTGGATAGCAAACATGGTTGTTGTTCCAAAGAAAAATAAAGGGATAAGAATTTGCATAGATTTCACTGATTTAAACAAGGCTTGCCCTAAAGATAGTTTTCCATTGCCGGATATTCCTCAAATAGTTGAATCAGCAGCGGAAATGATAGAGTGTCTTCTTTATATGGATATAAAGGTTATAACCAAATCCCCCTCGCTGAAGAAGATCAAGAACATACTGCTTTTTTCGCTCCAAGAGGTTTATACTGTTATACAAAAATGCCGTTTGGTTTGCGAAATGCAGGAGAAACGTATCAAAGAATGGTAGATAAGGTGTTCGCGAAATGGATACACAAAACATTAGAGGTGTACGTGGATGACATGTTGGTGAAGAGTAAAGAAGCCAAAGATCATGTACAAGATTTGAGGGAGATTTTTGAACAGATGCGGCATCATAACATTAAACTGAACCCTGAAAAATGAATTTTTGGGGTTGCATCGGGAAAATTTTTAGGCTACATTGTATCAAAAGAAGGAATACAAGTTGATCCAGAAAAAGTACAAGCAGTTCGTGACATACCAACACCAGCAATGATAAAGGATGTACAAAAATTGAACGGACTTTTAGCTTCGCTAGGAAGATTCATTTCGCATCATCAGATAAGTGTAAACATTTTTTCAATATACTCAAGAAGGGTGACCACTGGTGCTCTTGTATATGCCAGTTGTTGACCTAGAATTAGGATTATCACCCGCTGGTCCCCTTGTATAGGCCAGCTGTGTTGATATTAGTCAGACCGGTATGTCAGTCCATTAGGATATGTTCATCCTAGTAGTGGCCTTCAGACAGATATGGGAAACACCGTTCACCTTAGTCAACATCAAAACCATCTACGTTTTTCTCTACATCCATCTTCTTAATCTATCCATGTGATTATTTGACTCCAGTTATGATGTCCATAGTGAGACTATCTAAGTAGAGCTCTGTCACTTATATATGAATTTTAGTATGCTTGAGTGCAAACTCGTGTACAGCAATTGGAATTTCGCATCAAGGTACTTCCTTCTATAGTCAATGAGAGTATGCCAACCAAGGAGATTCTTTAGTGCCTTTCAAGGTTCTGCGTAGATAGATAGGGTCTGGAGTAAAGGTTTTGTGGGTACATCTCTAGTAAACCCTCCCGAGACTATAACTCGGCCACTAGGGCCACCTAGGGGGTTTAAAGGCTTGCTGCATACGCTAAATGCAACTGACGATTCCTGCGACAGTGAGTTAGGATTTTATTTTCTAGATTAGATTTGCTCGGGGACTAGCAAATAATAAGTTTGGGGGTATTTGATAGACACATTTTTGTGTCTAAGTTGTCCTCAATTTTCTATATTGTTGGTACTTGATTTTATACTTATTATGGTGTTTTTATGTGTGTGTAGGTGTAGGATCAAAATATTGCACAACGGTAAGAGTTTGCGATATTATAGATAGATCCTGCGAAATTATAGACAGAGTTTGCGAGAAGGTAGCGATGCTTGCGAGAATGTAGTTTGGGCGCGAGATAATATGAGATGTACTCCACTGCATATGAGTTGTCATCCACTATGTAAACACCTATATAAAGGGAAAGTCAGAGAGAGAGAAGACAAGTTTAGAATTTGTATTATTATTATCTCCTTCTTCTTCCTCATTCAAGAACCTAGAGCTCCAAATACTCATTAAAGGAGTCTCCATGTAATCAAGATGTAATTACAAATAGTCATAGTAAAACTTAACCCCGTGGATGTAGATCAAATTGATCGAACCACGTAAACCTTGTGTCTTATTTTCTATTTTCATTATCTTTATCTTTATTTTCATATCAAATAAGTTTAGATCTATAAATCATAGTCATGATAATACAAGGGGTGTGTTGTAGGATTTCCTGCAACTACATAATGGCGCTAGAAACAGGGAACGAATAAAAGATATATCCTTCCTGTAACTTGTTGATTCAAGAAATTTTCATGAAGATTAGCTACTGTTCATATTTTTCTAGATCTACAAAATTTAGGTCCAAAAATGGAAATTTTATGGAAGAAATCACACTTTCAGGGAATAAACATCATCAACAATTCAAAGACATGAAAAGAGTGAGAGAAAAAATTAGTTGTTGTGGTGAAATTTAAGGAGAAAATGGAAGTTTCAATGGAAGATTTTCATGTTCAAGAGAAGAAGGCAAATGTGAAAGAAGTTAAGGAAGGACGAAGAAAAGATAAGAGGCAGATGCTGCAATTTCTATCACAAACAGAAATTCGCACAGATGGTTTGAGCTGGAGCGAGTAATCGATAGGTCACGGGTTCGAATTTCGCAGAGACACGTATTTTTCATTTTCTTCCCATTTTCATGGGAGAATAAAAGAATAAGAGAAAAACATTGTGCGTTTATTTCACAAAGATATTCTTGAACAGTTGGTCAAGAGAACAATATGTACGTTCTTGGTCGCAAGTTCGAACTTCCCTGCGAGCATAGTTTTCTTCTTTTTACAGATAGCGAAAAAATGAATAATTTCGCAATATTGTTTCATTAGTTCGCAAACAAGAGGTAGCAAGTTGGTCAAGCTTCGCTAGAGTGAGTTGTAAGACTCGAGTTTGAATCCCTCATCAAGCTTAATTTTTCTCACATTTTTGAAATCCTAAAGGCGAAGAAATGGAATAAAGTACAACATTGTGTGTTTCTTTCGCAAGCAACAAGTAGCGCAGATGGTCAGAGAAGGAGTATGCAAACTAGATGACATGGGTTCGATTCTCCCTGCGACCAAATAATTTTTGCTTCGCAAATATTCATTTCGCAGAGTTGATATTTGATTACTTCACACAGTCTTTGATTATTTCGCAAGAGAGGGTTAGCACAGTTGGTCAGGAGGCATGAATGCAAGTAGCAGGTCGCGGGATCAATTCTTGCTTCTCGCATGTTTATTTTTATTATGCGAAATTTATACTGAATTGCGTCTTACATAGTTGGAATTTGATTACTTCGTAAGAGCTTTGATTATGTCGCAAAAGAGGCTTAGCACAGTTGATATGGTGCGAGAAAATCCAAGAAGAAGATCAAGGGTTCAAGTCTCACTTCTCACACTTCTTTTTGCTGCGCGAAATTCATACATTTCAAGGCATTTATTCACTTCTTTGACAACAACAACGACTCACATGAAAGATAAGTACCACTTCCTTGAACATTTTACTTTATACTAAGAACGAATAAAAAGATTTTTGATTTGATTTACAAAAAAGCGATTCAATCGCACGATTACAAAGATTTAAAGATCTCAAAAATTATAAAGATTACTAAGATTTCAAGATTACAAAGACTTCAAAATTACAAAGATTGCGAGATTTCAAAATTACAGAAAACTGAGAAAATTCAATTTATATATTTCTCTAGAATATTTCTTTTGCAGAGAATAAAAAGACTTTTGATTTGATTTACAAAACGCGATAGAATCGCAGAATTACAAAGATTTCACAACTACATAGATTTCAGAGTTACTATGTATTAGAATTTCTCTTGAATATTTATTTTGATTCAAATGATATGATATTATGAGAATGAAAGAATGAATAAAAGAGATGACAGAAATGAAAGAATGAATGAAAGAGATGACAGAAATGAAAGAATGAATGAAAGAGATGACAGAAATGAAAAGATGAATTAGAGAATAAAGAAACGCGAACATTTTGCAGAACAAAGAGACGCGAAAATTTCGCAGAAACGCGAATAAAATTTCGCAGATAGGGGCGAACCTTTATGGCGTACACCCTAGTTCGCGAATAAAATTTCGCAAGAGGCAAATGTAAGACCTAAAGTACGTCATATAAGGGGGTACATGTTGCATGGCTCAGAGAAAGGTCACACCGCCCCCGGAACCTGAGTCATGGAGATTTGGGGTCAAGAAAGCACATCCGGGAGAGGCACCTTGGATTCTCAGCCTAAGCATATGACTTAGGTTGGGCGACTAAGGTAATAAGGACTCTCCTAAGGAGTGCAGAATCTGATCAAGGCGCGAGGTACACGGTTGATTCAAGAATGCCAGGGGAGTTTGAAGCGTCCTTGCCATTCTTGACAAGTCTTGGCTTATACTGCACTCGACCCGAAGAAAACCCCACTTAGGGTGCAGTCTCGTAACCATAAGCCCTATAGGTAAAAGGGATAAGAGGATGCGAAAACAACTGGTTGTTGTTAAGACCGGATAGGAGGAGCTAACCTTGTATGGTAGAAGTACGCCTCCTTGAAGGGGAAACCAGGGGTGAGATAAGGGCGGCATCCTTAAGACGCAAATGTCATGAGGCTTTTTACTCGCAAGGGTATTGATAGACACATTTTTGTGTCGAATTTGTCCTCAATGTTCTGTATTGTTAGTACTCGATTTCGTACTTATTATGGTGTTTTATGTTTTTGTAGATGTTTTTGGAAAAATAAGCTCTTGTGGCAAAATTGGCTCGAAAAGTGGTGTTTTACACCCCATGGTGAAGTACTAAAGGCACCCCCGAAATGTGTTAAAGGCACCCCAGAAATGCGTTGAAGGAATCCCAAAAAAATTATTAGTTACGCCCAAAAATACTATTTGCACCCTAGGGAAAGTACTAAAGGGACACCCGTACAGGATTAGGGGGAGGACATTTTCTTCCCAAAATTCAAAAATGAAAAAAGGCGGGAAAAATGGCAGCAACAATGGCAGAGTTTTCGATCGGATTTTGGAGGAGTTTTTATGTGATTCAATCGCCGAAACTTCATGGGTAGTTGTGATATGTCCTAACAAAGCTATTATGGGTGTTTGTTTCGATCGAATTTGGCTGAAAAATCCGTGAGAAGAAAACAGGGCAGCACGTACACGCAAGAAAATATTCACGGGATTACAGCGAGTTAGACGTGTGATGCTCGTGTTTGGAAGAACCTAACCACTATTTGGAGTGTGAAGAAGTTAAATATGGCAATATGGAAGCTTCAGAACGCATGAAAATCAATATCAGTGATAAAAATGAAAAGAAAATAACCCGAGTAAATGAAGATTATTTGGAGTTAATGGAGGAGATTCAATGTCGCAATCACGTATAAATATGTTCACAAGGTATCATATAAGGGGTGTCGAGAGTCTGGGGGGCTGAGGAGAGCCAGTGAAGAAGATATTCGAGTTTTCCCAAACTCGGTTTCTGCTGCTGATGAATATGAGGAACACGAAGAAGAGACTCGCCAGCACAGTCGTTTTCCAACAGTGAGAACGACACACAGGCGTGGGTCGTAGAGATACTGCATCTGTGACCATTACTATTTATCGTTTATTCTGTGACGCCTTTTGTGCGTCGCAGATTACAGTTTCACACCATTTTCTCCTTCTCCATTGTAAACACCATTTGAGTTATAAATAAATCTTTTGAGCGTGTTTTCATCATGATGAGCTAAATCCAACGCTGGGACGATGGAGGAAACCAAAATTCAGCATGCGGTAAATTCATTTAATTCTTTATTTGACTATTTGCATTGAATTAAAATTAAAAAAAAAAATCTTAATTAATTGTCATTTCGTCTGATGGTTTATGCTTAAGATTAATTCTTTTGATATGCCATGCTTAATATTTACAATTAATATTTTAAGAATCTATCTTAGGCAAAGAAATAGAGTCAAAATACTTGTTGAATGAGCTATAATGGTTTAGAATAAATAGGTGAATCGCATGAATTTGAATATTTGGTGGAATCCTAGTCCCAGTACCTCTAGCCCACTTTGTTAACGTTATTTGTATATTTATTGTTATTAAATTTAAAAATCGAACCTTCACAAGTCTTGAACGAACTTTACTACTACAACAACTTTTGAAACACATCAAATTTTTGGCGCCGCCGACGCGGATTTGTGCTTACGTAGAATTTTTAGGTTTTTTTTATTTCATTTGTTCTTTTTACGTTTCTTTGGGTGTGTCTTTGTATTACAGGTTTGAAGTTGGATACTAAATACTTGGAAACAAAGCTTAAAGCTAAAAGAGAAGGAAAAAGACAAAGCAAAAAAAAAAGAGCGAAAGAAAAAATTAAAAAAAAGAGAGAGAATTTTTTTTTTTAGAGACCTTCCATTTTTTGTAATTATTATTTTTTATTTGTTTTCTTTTGCACTTTATTTGGACTTTGGACTTGGACAATTTTTTTTTTAAACCCTAAGGAAGGGTACATTAAATATAAAACTGTTTGCAGGGAAGGACGACGATTACAATATCGTCTCGGCCCCTCGGGTTCGCACATGACATAGGAGTCGTGGCCCGAGTCGACTTCAGCGGTTCTTCACCCGTCTGGTACGGGAGGTAAGCTTTCGAAACACCCGCGAATCCCCTGTCAGCGGGTTTATTGTATGCCTTAAGGTGAATATATGCTGAGGATTTGAATACGGTTGTTTTAATTTCCTAGTAAAGGGAAAGGCCTGGCCAAATTAAGATAAGGACTCGGATTTCATCACCGTTTCCTTCTTTCCCGCCTTAGGAAAATGAAACCAAACGCGAACCTAAGCTTAAAATTTTGACTAGAACGAGACCTATAGGTTAACGAGCTCAATAGGAAAGTCGTTCGAAAAATATTGGTTACTCTTTTGAGCATACTTTGAAGTTCATGATGGTTTCTGCGAGTTGAATGCGTGACTGCGCCGCCTTATAATACCGGTAAGACCTTGGGTATCAAAGCTCCTCGCAGCTTCCCTCGTCTCAATTCAACTTACTTAAACTCGGATTGATTCCAGAGAGGTTTGCTCAGATTGTAACGAATTTCTTTTCGAAAGATTAGAAGATGGTCTAGAAACAATCTAAGTGGAGCCATCATGCTTTTTGTTTGCTAGAAATCTTTAGGTTTGTTTTGGTGGAGTCAGCCTGCTGTGTGTTTGCTTAGAATCCCCCTTCCTTTAGGATTTTTGTTTTTTTTATAGTGTATGCCCGAAAAGGCTTGGAAAAGAAATACTTTTGGTCGTTTGATTAGTGACGAGCCTAGAAGTTCTTCTTGTGAAAGCGGGGAGCTCGAAGACTCTTCTTTTGAGAGCCCTGTTTTTGGAAACTTTAGTTTTGAGAATCTGTCTCTTCGTGAGGAAAGTACCCCTAGTACTTCTGTTATGCCAGTGATGGCAACTTTGAAAGATTACATGTTCCCTACTAGGTCTACCCGAGCCTCTTGCATTAAATTGCTAGCCATTACGGCTAATTTTGAGATAAAACCTAGTATTCTTCAGATAATCCCTATATTCTCAGGGAAAGATGATGAGAACCCTTATTTTCATACTAGGGACTTTGAAGAAATTTGCGGGACAATTAGAATAAAAAACCTTACAGATGAAGTCTTGAAACTTAAGATGTTTCCCTTTTCCTTAAGAGATAAAGCCAAGACCTTGCTGAACAACCTACTATCCAAATCCATCGAAACATGGCAGGAACTTGTTGCTGCTTTCTATATGAAATTCTACCTTAAGCATAAAACTGCAGCTGTTAGGCAGAAAATTAGTTCCAATGTGCAACAAGAGGGAGAGTCTCTTTATAGGTTTTTAGAGAGATTCAATGATCTCCTATCCCAGTGCCCTCACCATGGATTTGATAAGATGAAACTAGTAGAAATTGTTTATAATGGTTTAGACTATTCGACTAAAACCATGGTCGAGTCTATGTGCGTTGGTGAGTTCACTAGTAAAAATGCCGATGATGCTTTTACCTTCTTAGGAGTTATTGCTAAAAAATCCCAACAGTGGGAGTCTTGTGTTGAACCCCCTAAAAGATTCTTGGTCAATAGAAGTAGCACCAATGTGGTAGATACAAGCTTCGGGTCAGATGCTAAGTTTGCTACTTTGTCTAGAAGGTTAGAAGCTTTGGAATTGAATCTGCCTAAACATAGGTCTCTTGTTGAAAAAGATGATAGGATTAGAGCCTCTCAAGTCTCTAGTTGTGGAGTAGAACCCAACAACTCGTTTTGGGAAGGTCATGTTAGTGAAGAGAAAGCCCATGCTGTCTATAACAATGCTAGGTTCGAGAACCGTCAGAAGTTTGACACATACTCAGAGACCTACAACTCTGGTTGGAGAAATCATCCTAATTTTTCTTGGTCCAAGGGCCAGAATAAGGTCAGCCTAGTAATACTCAGCCTCCCCCAGGTTTTGGTTATACTCAGAACCCTCCAGGTCAAACCCAGTTTCAGAACACTTCTGAGAAAAAGATCTCTACCTTAGAAGAAGCTCTTACTATGTTAGTAAAGAACCATGATATGTTATCAGCTAACCACCTTAGCTTTCAACAAGAAACCATGCAGAACCATAAGGATAATTCCCAGACTCTTGTTAAATTAGAACTTCAAGTCGCCCAAATAGCTAAGTATTTAATTGAGAGAGAATAATGTAAGTTTCTTAGTCAAACTCAAGCCAATCCTATGGGGTCCATCAAATATCTTTAGTTGGTGAGGAATCATCAAACCATGTGAACTCGATAAAAACCCTCAGGAGCGGTAAAACAGTAGACAATAAGGTAGCCATGCCTAGTGAACATACTGTAGTTCCACCCTCTACTTCCCAAGAGGAACCCATAACTCAGGAAACTGAAACAATTTTTAAGGAGTCCCAAGAAATTCCTGATAGGACTATCTTTGTTCCTAGATCCCCATATCCTCAGTTGTTAACCCCAACAAAGAAGGAGTCAACTTTCAACGAGATAATGGAAATATTTAAGCAGGTGAACATCAACATTCCTTTATTAGAAGCAATTAGGAAGATGCCTGCTTATGCCAAATTCCTTAAAGATCTTTGTACAAGAAAGAGTAAGCTTAATGTTCATAAGAAAGCCTTTTTAGCTGGTCAAGTAAGTTCAATTCTTCTAAACCAAACACCTCCTAAGTATAAGGACCCTGGATGCCCTACCATATCTTGTGAAATTGGTAACCACACTGTCGATAAGGCATTACTTGACTTAGGAGATAGTGTTAACTTACTCCCGTATCATGTATACACCCAGCTAGGTCTTGGTAAGTTAAAACCGACCAAAATGACACTACAATTAGCTGATAGGTCTGTCAAAGTCCCTCGTGGTGTCATAGAGGATGTTCTGATTGAGGTTGATAAGTTTATTTATCCAATGGATTTTGTTGTTTTAGACACCCAGCCAGTTCATGACCCAAGTGCTCAAATCCCGGTGATTTTAGGTCGCCCATTTTTAGCCACAGCTAACGCTGTCATCAACTGTAGAACCGGACTTATGAACATATCATTTGGTAATATGACCACTGAACTAAATGTCTTTAATGTTACTAGACAACCTTCTGAGAATGATGAATTAGAAGAAGTGAATATGATTAGCACTTTAGTTCAGGATAATTGGCACGATACTCTATTGGGAGATTCTTGAGATGAATTTGAGGAAGCCATTCTCTTAGAACAGATGTGTGATCAATCTTTAGAAGAAACCCTTGAGTATTTTAAAGACTCTACGGACCTTGAAATTCAGGCAATAATGTTAGGTATTTTTGAGACTAATGATAACCATAAGATTGGGGGTGGAGAATTGAAAGAATCTCTTGAGTATTTTAAGGATTCTGAAGATCCAGAAATTCAAGCAATAGTTAGAGGTTTGTCTGTGAGTAGTGAAAACCCTAAGTTTGGGGGTAGTGATGGTTCTTATGATTGTCTCGTATCCCTAATTAGAGTCCCTAACTTGGGACTCGATCTTTGTGCATCTGAGATATCACTTGAGTTTATTCAGACTCCGCAACCCGATCCACCTGATACTGTCCAGGAGGTAACCCAGGTATTAGAGACCCGTTTTTCGGATGAATCTATTTTTCTAGACACACATATGAAGTTCAATTACGCGCCGCAGATAAACCCAGTTGTCTTGACAGAAACCTTAGATGAGGACGTGCTCCTTCTTTTCATTTTTCTAAACCAGTGCAGTTGTCTCATACTAGTGTCAGCTCTATTTGGTCTTATGGATCCACAATTGTTTCGACTATTCATATATGACTTTGTAAGGTGACAATCCTTTTTGAGGTATTTTATGTCTGGCTGAAGACTTTAAACTTAGCACTTCTTGGGAGGTAACCCAATATTCTTGCGACACGGTAATATGTTTCCTTATCTCTTTTGCTTCAAGTGGTAACAATTTATCCTTGTTCATGCTTTTAATTTTATCTTTAGAACATTGAGGACAATCTTAGATTTAAGTTTGGGGGTATTTTAGTCGCATTTTTGAAACTTTTAGCATCACATGGCATCCGGTTAGCTAAGTTTACATACTGTTTTTCACCGAAAAGATAGAAATTAGAATGCTAGAGATAACAATCTATTGAGACATTAGAGAAAAAGACATTGAGATCCTTGAAATTCAGGAGAGAACTTGTTCCTTTTAGAGGCTAACCGTGATGGACCTAACCATACATGATGGAAAGGCAAGTAGGTCAGGAAATGCCAGAAAGACAAAGCAACCTCACAATGTAGTCTTAGTTACTGGATTGCGACTCTCTCTCAGTAGAAACTTATCATCATCAACAAGCGGAGCGACATCAAAATCTATGAAGAAAGTTGAAGACGTTTTAGGTATTAGAAGCAATAATAGAAAAGAATAATTCAAAAATCAAAGTTGAAGTTATAAGAGCAAATGATATAAGTTGTTAGAATCCATGATACCAAGACATCACAAGTTGCGAAGATCCAAGTTTTGAAAGTCATTCTCTCATGACCATGTAAATTGTTGTCTTGTAATTTTTGTTTCCAAAAAAAAAAAAAAAAAAAAAAAAAAAAAAAAAAAAAAAAAAAAAAAAAAAAAAAAAATGAAAAAAATCATCATTACGTTTTGTTCAATAAGGCCAAAGGGAAGTATAATTTTATAAGTCAAGGAAGAAATCGAAGAGAAGAGTTAATTGTCAAGGTTCTATGAGGTTCGATAGTTTATCATCAACAGTTGAAGACCGAAGAAGACGTTGTTTCTACTGAGCACTATGAGAGAGTCGAAGAAAGATACATTTGGTTGCTTTGTTAGTCCGCTTTCAATCTGGCACAAGATCTTTCTAGCACTGGTTTAACTCATCACACGTAATTAGCCCAGCTGTGTAGCAGATGTCCCTCTCATCTTTATCTCTCTCCTAATCTTATCCAGCTGTAAAGCAGCAGACGCATCTTACAATATTTATCTAGCTGTGTAGCGGATATCTCTTTATCTAGCAGTGTTGCGGATGTGTCTCCCCTTCAGCGTTAGAGCTGACACCTTTAATTTCTCTGGCATTCTAGTTACTTGGAGATAGGTTGAGAATATGTATGTCCTCATAGCTCTTTGGATACTTGTGACCAATTAGAAGTAATGGTTTTGTGGGTACACCTCTGGTAAACCCTCCCGAGATTAACTCGGTTTTATTTTTTATTAGTTTTTCTCGAGGACTAGCAAATAATAAGTTTGGGGGTATTTGATAGACACATTTTTGTGTCGAATTTGTCCTCAATGTTCTGTATTGTTAGTACTCGATTTCGTACTTATTATGGTGTTTTATGTTTTTGTAGATGTTTTTGGAAAAATAAGCTCTTGCGGCAAAATTGGCTCGAAAATTGGTGTTTTACACCCCATGGTGAAGTACTAAAGGCACCCCCGAAATGTGTTAAAGGCACCCCAGAAATGCGTTGAAGGAATCCCAGAAAAATTACTATTTACACCCAAAAATACTATTTGCACCCCAGGGAAAGTGCTAAAGGGACACCCGTACATGATTAGGGGGAGGACATTTTCTTCCCAAAATTCAAAAATGAAAAAAGACGGGAAAAATGGCAGCAACAATGGCAGAGTTTTCGACCGGATTTTTGAGGAGTTTTTGTGTGATTCAATCGCCGAAACTTCATGGGTAGTTGTGATATGTCCTAACAAAGCTATTATGGGTGTTTGTTTCGATCGAATTTGGCTGAAAAATCCATGAGAAGAAAACAGGGCAGCACGTACACGGAAGAAAATATTCACGGGATTACAGCGAGTTAGACGTGTGCTGCTCGTGTTTGGAAGAACTTAACCACTATTTTGAGTGTGAAGAAGTTAAATATGGCAATATGGAAGCTTCAGAACGCGTGAAAATCAATATCAGTGATAAAAATGAAAAGAAAATAACCCGAGTAAATGAAGATTATTTGGAGTTAATGGAGGAGATTCAATGTCGCAATCACGTATAAATATGTTCACAAGGTATCATATAAGGGGTGTCGAGAGTCTGGGGGGCTGAGGAGAGCCAGAGAAGAAGAAATTCGAGTTTTCCCAAACTCGGTTTCTGCTGCTGCTGATGATGATGATGAATATGAGGAAAACGAAGAACAAACTCGCCAGGACAACCGTTTTCCAACAGTGAGAACGACACACAGGCATGGGTCGTAGAGATACTGCATCTGTGACCATTAATATTTATCGTTTATTCTGTGACGCCTTTTGTGCGTCGCAGATTACAGTTTAACACCATTTTCTCTTTTTCTCTCCATTGTAAACACCATTTGAGTTATAAATAAATCTTTTGAGCGTGTTTTCATCTTGATGAGCTAAACCCAACGCTGGGACGACGGAGGAAACCAAAATTCATCATGCGGTAAATTCATTTAATTCTTTATTTGACTATTTTCATTGAATTAAAATTAAAAAAAAAAAAAAAAGATTTTTCTTAATTAATTGTCATTTCGTTTGATGGTTTATGCTTAGGATTAATTCTTTTTATATGCCATGCTTAAGATTTACAATTAATATTTTAAGAATCTATCTTAGGAAAAGAAATAGAGTCAAAATACTTGTTTAATGAGCTATAATGGTTTAGAATAAATAGGTGAATCGCATGAATTTGAGTATTTGGTGGAATCCTAGTCCCAGTACCTCTCGCCCACTTTGTTAAAATTATTTGTATATTTATTGTTATTAAATTTAAAAATCGAACCTTCACAAGTCTTAAACGAACTTTACTACTACAACAACTTTTGAAACACATCAAATTTTTGGCGCCGCAGACGTGGCTTTGTGCTTAGGTAGAATTTTTAGGTTTTTTTTTATTTCATTTGTTCTTTTTATGTTTTTTTGGGTGTGTCTTTGTATTACAGGTTTGAAGTTGGATACTAAAGACTTGGAATCAAAGCTTAAAGCTAAAAGAGAAGGAAAAAGACAAAGCAAAAAAAAAAAAGAGCGAAAGAAAAAATTAAAAAAAAGAGAGAATTTTTTTTAGAGACCTTCCATTTTTTGTAATTATTATTATTTTTTTTTATTTCTTTTCTTTTGCACTTTATTTGGACTTTGGACTTGGACAATTATTTTTTTTTAAACCCTAAGGAAGGGTACATTAAATATAAAACTGTTTGTAGGGAAGGACGACGATTACAATATCGTCTCGGCCCCTCGGGTTCGCACATGACATAGGAGTCGTGGCCCGAGTCGACTTCATCGGTTCTTCGCCCGTCTGGTACGGGAGGTAAGCTTTCGAAACACCCGTGAATCCTCTGTCAGCGGGTTTATTGTATGCCTTAAGGTGAATATATGCTGAGGATTTTAATACGGTTGTTTTAATTTCCTAGTAAAGGGAAAGGCCTGGCCAAATTAAGATAAGGACTCGGATTTCATCACCGTTTCCTTCTTTCCCGCCTTAGGAAAACGAAACCAAACGCGAACCTAAGCTTAAAATTTTGACTAGAACGAGACCTATAGGGTAACGAGCTTAATAGGAAAGTCGTTCGAAAAATATTTGTTACTCTTTTGAGCATACTTTGAAGTTCATGATGGTTTCTGCGAGTTGAATGCGTGAGTGCGCCGCCCTATAATACCGGTGAGACCTTGGGTATCAAAGCTCCTCGCAGCTTCCCTCGTCTCAATTCAACTTACTTAAACTCGGATTGATTCCAGAGAGGTTTGCTCAGATTGTAACGAATTCCTTTTCGAAAGATTAGAAGCTTGTCTAGAAACAATCTAAGTGGATCCATCATGCTTTTTGTTTGCTAGAAATATTTAGGTTTGTTTTGGTGGAGTCAGCCTGCTGTGTGTTTGCTTAGAACCCCCCTTCGTTTAGGAGTTTTGTTTTTTCTAGTGTATGCCCGAAAGAGCTTGGGAAAGAAATACTTTTGGCCGTTTGATTAGTGACGAGCCTAGAAGTTCTTCTTGTGAAAGCGGGGAGCTCGAAGACTCTTATTTTGAGAGCCCTGTTTTTAGAAACTTTAGTTTTGAGAATCTGTCTCTTCGTGAGGAAAGTACCCCTAGTACTTCTGTTATGCCAATGACGACAACTTTGAAAGATTACATGTTCCCTACTAGTTCTACCCGAGCCTCTTGCATTAAATTGCCAGCCATTACGGCTAATTTCGAGATAAAACCTAGTATTCTTCATATGATCCCTATATTCTCAGGGAAAGATGATGAGAACCCTTATTTTCATATTAGGGACTTTGAAGAAATTTGCGGGACAATTAGAATAAAAGACCTTACTGATGAAGTCTTGAAACTTAAGATGTTTCCCTTTTCCTTGAGAGATAAAGCCAAGACCTGGCTGAACAACCTACCATCCGAATCCATTGAAACATGGCAGGAACTTGTTGCTGCTTTCTATATGAAATTCTACCCTAAGCATAAAACTGCAGCTGTTAGGCAGGAAATTAGTTCCAGTGTGCAACAAGAGGGAGAGTCTCTTTATAGGTTTTTAGAGAGATTCAATGATCTCCTATCCCAGTGCCCTCACCATGGATTTGATAATATGAAACTAGTAGAAATTGTTTATGATGGTTTAGAATATTCGACCAAAACCATGGTCGAGTCTATGTGCGTTGGTGAGTTAACTAGTAAAAATGCCGATGATGCTTTTACCTTCTTAGGAGTTATTGCTGAAAAATCCCAACAGTGGGAGTCTTGTGTTGAACCCCCTAAAAGACTCTTGGTCAATAGAATTAGCACCAATGTGGTAGATACAAGCTTCGGGTCAGATGCTAAGTTTGCTGCTTTGTCTAGAAGGTTAGAAGCTTTGGAATTGAATCGGCCTAAACATAGGTCTCTTGTTGAAGCTGATGATAGGATTAGAGCCTCTCAAGTATCTAGTTGTGGAGTAGAACCCAATAACTCGTTTTGGGAAGGTCATGTTAGTGAAGAGCAATCCCATGCTGTCTATAACAATGCTAGGTTCGAGAACCGTCAGAAGTTTGACCCATACTCAGAGACCTACAACTCTGGTTGGAGAAACCATCCTAATTTATCTTGGTCCAAGGGCCAGAATCAAGGTCCGCCTAATAATACTCAGCCTCCCACAGGTTTTGGTTATACTCAGAACCCTTCAGGTCAAACCCAGTTTCAGAACACTTCTGAGAAAAAGATCTCTACCTTAGAAGAAGCTCTTACTATGTTAGTAAAGAACCATGATATGTTATCAGCTAACCACCTTAGCTTTCAACAAGAAACCATGCAGAACCATAAGGATAATTCCCAGACTCTTATTAAATTAGAACTTCAAGTCGGCCAAATAGCTAAGTATTTAAGTGAGAGAGAAGAATGTAAGTTTCCTAGTCAAACTCAAGCCAATCCTAGGGGGGTCCATCAAATATCTTTAGTTGGTGAGGAATCATCAAACCATGTGAACTCGATAAAAACCTTCAGGAGCGGTAAAACAGTAGACAATAAGGTAGCCATGCCTAGTGAACATACTGTAGTTCCACCCTCTACTTCCCAAGAGGAACCCATAACTGAGAAACTGAAACAATTTCTAAGGAGTCCCAAGAAATTCCTGATAGGACTATCTTTGTGCCTAGAGCCCCATATCCTCAGTTGTTAACCCCAACAAAGAAGGAGTCAACTTTCAACGAGATAACGGAAATATTTAAGCAGGTGAACATCAACATTCCTTTATTGAAGCAATTAGGCAGATGCCTGCTTATGCCAAATTCCTTAAAGATCTTTGTACAAGAAAGCGTAAGCTTAATGTTCATAATAAAGCCTTTTTAGCTGGTCAAGTAAGTTCAATTCTTATAAACCAAACACCCCCTAAGTATAAGGACCCTGGATACCTTACCATATCTTGTGCAATTGGTAACCACACTGTCGATATGGCATTACTTGACTTAGGAGCTAGTGTTAACTTACTCCCGTATCATGTATACACCCAGCTAGGTCTTGGTAAGTTAAAACCGACCAAAATGACACTACAATTAGCTGATAGGTCTGTCAAAGTCCCTCGTGATGTCGTAGAGGATGTTCTGATTGAGGTTGATAAGTTTATTTATTCAGTGGATTTTGTTGTTTTAGACACCCAGCCAGTTCAGGACCCAAGTGCTCAAATCCCGGTGATTTTAGGTCGCAGCCACAGCTAACGCTGTCATCAACTGTAGAACCGGACTTATGAATGTATCATTTGGTAATATGACCACTAAACTAAATGTCTTTAATGTTACTATACAACCTTCTGAGAATGATGAATTAGAACAAGTGAATATGATTAGCACTTTAGTTCAGGATAATTGGCACGATACTTTATTGGGAGATTCTTTAGATGAATTTGAGGAAACCATTCTCTTAGACCAGATGTGTGATCAATCTTTAGAAGAAACCCTTGAGTATTTTAAAGACTCTACGGACCCTGAAATTCAGGCAATAGTGTTAGGTCTTTCTGAGAGTAATGATAACCATTAGATTGGGGGTGGAGAATTGGAAGAATCTCTTGAGTATTTTAAGGATTCTGAAGATCCGTAAATTCAAGCAATAGTTAGAGGTTTGTCTGTGAGTAGTGAAAACCCTAAGTTTGGGGGTAGTGATGGTTCTTATGATTGTCACGTATCCCTAATTAGAGTCCCTAACTTGGGACTCGAGCTTTGTGCATCTGAGATATCACTTGAGTTTATTCAGACTCCGCAACCCGATCCACCTGATACTGTCCAAGAGGTAACCCAGGTATTAGAGACCCGTTTTTCGGATGAATCTATTTTTCGAGACACACATATGAATTTCAATTACGCGCCGCAGATAAACCCAGTTGTCTTGACAGAAATCTTAGATGAGGACGTGCTCCTTCTTTTCATTTTTCTAAACCAGTGCAGTTGTCTCATACTGGTGTCAGCTCTATTTGGTCTTATGGACACACAATTGTTTCGACTATTGATATATGACTTTGGAAGGTGACAATCCTTTTTGAGGTATTTGATGTCTGGATGAAGACTTTAAACTTAGCACTTCTTGGGAGGTAACCCAATATTCTTGTGACACGGTAATATGTTTCCTTATCTCTTTTGCTTCAAGTGGTAACAGTTTATCCTTGTTCATGCTTGTAATTTTATCTTTAGAACATTGAGGACAATGTTAGATTTAAGTTTGGGGGTATTTCAGTCGCATTTTTGAAACTTCTAGCGTCACATGGTATCCGGTTAGCTAAGTTTACATACTGTTTTTCACCGAAAAGATAGAAATTAGAATGCTAGAGATAACAATCTATTGAGACATTAGAGAAAAATACATTGAGATCCTTGAAATTCAGGAGAGAACTTGTTCCTTTTAGAGGGTAACCGTGATGGACCTAACCATACATGATGGAAAGGCAAGTAGGTCAGGAAATGCCAGAAAGACAAAGCAACCTCACAATGTAGTCTTAGTTACTGGATTGCAACTCTCTCTCAGTAGAAACTTATCATCATCAACAAGCGGAGCGACATCAAAATCTATGAAGAAAGTTGAAGACGTTTTAGGTATTAGAAGCAACAATAGAAAAGAATAATTCAAAAATCAAAGTTGAAGTTATAAGAGCAAATGATATAAGTTGTTAGAATCCATGATACCAAGACATCACAAGTTGCGAAGATCCATGTTTTGAAAGTCCTTCTCTCATGGCCATGTAAATTGTTGTCTTGTAATTTTTGTTTCAAAAAAAAAA
>NC_039364.1:210005861-210044651 GCF_003573695.1 Papaver somniferum
AAAAAAAAAAAACCAAAAAAAAATGAAAAAAATCATCGTTACGTTTTGTTCAATAAGGCCAAAGGGAAGTAGAAATATATAAGTCAAGGATGAAAACGAAGAGAAAAGTTAATTGTCAAGGTTCTATGAGGTTCGATAGTTTATCATCAATAGTTGAAGACCGAAGAAGACGTTGTTTCTACTGAGCACTTTGAGAGAGTCGAAGAAAGATACATTTGGTTGCTTTGTTAGTCCGCTTTCAATCTGGCACAAGATCTTTCTAGCAATGGTTTAACTCATCACACGTAATTAGCCCAGCTGTGTAGCAGATGTCCCTCTCATCTTTATCTCTCTCCTAATCTTATCCAGCTGTAAAGCAGCGGACGCATCTTACAATGTTTATCTAGCTGTGTAGCGGATATCTCTTTATCTAGCAGTGTTGCGGATGTGTCTCACCTTTTCTTCAGTCAGCTTTAGAGCTGTCACCTTTAATTTCTCTGGCATTCTAGTTACTTGGACATAGGTTGAGAGTATGTATGTCCTCATAGCTCTTTGGATACTTGTGACCAATTAGAAGTAATGGTTTTGTGTAGTAAACCCTCCCGAGATTAACTCGGTTTTATTTTTTATTAGTTTTGCTCGAGGACAAGCAAATAATAAGTTTGGGGGTATTTGATAGACACATTTTTGTGTCGAATTTGTCCTCAATGTTCTGTATTGTTAGTACTCGATTTCGTACTTATTATGATGTTTTATGTTTTTGTAGATGTTTTTGGAAAAATAAGCTCTTGCGGCAAAATAGGCTCGAAAAGTGGTGTTTTACACCCCATGGTGAAGTACTAAAGGCACCCCCGAAATTGGTTAAAGGCACCCCAGAAATGCGTTGAAGGAATCCCATAAAATTACTATTTACGCCCAAAAATACTATTTGCACCCCAGGGTAAGTGCTAAAGGGACACTCGTACAGGATTAGGGGGAGGACATTTTCTTCCCAAAATTCAAAAATGAAAAAAGGCCGGAAAAATGGCAGCAACAATGGCAGAGTTTTCGATCGGATTTTTGTGGAGTTTTTGTGTGATTCAATCGCTGAAACTTCATGGGTAGTTGTGATATGTCCTAACAAAGCTATTATGGGTGTTTGTTTCGATCGAATTTGGCTGAAAAATCCGTGAGAAGAAAACAGGGCAGCACGTACACGGAAGAAAATATTCACGGGATTACAGCGAGTTAGACGTGTGCTGCTCGTGTTTGGAAGAACCTAACCACTATTTGGAGTGTGAAGAAGTTAAATATGGCAATATGGAAGCTTCAGAACGCGTGAAAATCAATATCAGTGATAAAAATGAAAAGAAAATAACCTGAGTTAATGGAGGAGATTCAATGTCGCAATCACGTATAAATATGTTCACAAGGTATCATATAAGGGGTGTCGAGAGTCTTGGGGGCTGAGGAGAGCCGGAGAAGAAGAAATTCGAGTTTTCCCAAACTCGGTTTCTGCTGCTGCTGATGATGATGATGAATATGAGGAAAACGAAGAACAGACTCGCCAGGACAATCGTTTTCCAACAGTGAGAACGACACACAGGCGTGGGTCGTAGAGATACTGCATCTGTGACCATTACTATTTATTGTTTATTCTGTGACGCCTTTTGTGCGTCGCAGATTACAGTTTCACACCATTTTCTCTTTTTCTCTCCATTGTAAACACCTTTTGAGCTATAAATAAATCTTTTGAGCGTGTTTTCATCATGATGAGCTAAACCCAACGCTGGGACGACGGAGGAAACCAAAATTCATCATGCGGTAAATTCATTTAATTTTTTATTTGACTATTTGCATTGAATTAAAATAAAAAAAAAATTCTTAATTAATTGTCATTTCGTTTGATGGTTTATTCTTAGGATTTATTCTTTTGATATGCCATGCTTAAGATTTACAATTAATATTTTAAGAATCTATCTTAGGCAAAGAAATAGAGTCAAAATACTTGTTGAATGAGCTATAATGGTTTAGAATAAATAGGTGAATCGCATGAATTTGAATATTTGGTGGAATCCTAGTCCCAATACCTCTTTCCCACTTTGTTAACATTATTTTTATATTTATTGTTATTAAATTTAAAAATCGAACCTTCACAAGTCTTGAACGAACTTTACTACTACAACAACTTTTGAAACACATAAGGTATTAAGGCTTGTCATATTTGTGCAACAATCCTGAAGAGGCAATAATACAAAAGAGAAAGTTAAGGCAAGATCAATGGGTTTTTGCATGAAAGTGCAAAGACGTCCTGCGATTTTGTCGCAATGACAAGTGGTGGCAAAATAAGACCTTTAACTAGGAAGGCAAAATAAGACCACATAAGAAAATGAGTAAGCAAGTAAGCTTGCGAGAATGATTATATGTAAGCAAACAAGCTTGCGAAAATTCTAATGACCACTACAATGGATTTCATTCCCGCAGAAAAACAAGACTCTCATAAAATGGATTTTAATGGTCACTCTTCTCGAAATCTCTACAAGGATTGTGTTTCTCCTCATGGTGGAAAATCTTACACCACAAAAATACACATTCCCAGTATTTATGAGAATAAGTCTGGTATAAGGGTGCACAACGGTCGGTTCGGTTCGGGTTTCTGCCCTACCGACTAACACACCGTTCATGTCGGTTTTTTTAGGGGGAGCCCCAGCTAAGGAGTGGACGGGTCGGTTATAAATCAACTGATGATTTATCGGATGGGTCCTGGTCGGTGATCGGTTTACCGATTGTTATATTTTCACGACAATAAAAACGCATAAGATTTCACATAATAACAACAATTTTATACATCGTTATATATGATTGATTGATTAAACATGATACAACAATGATTGTGAAACTGAAAACCCCCGAATTTTACCATTAAAAACCCTAATTAGTTAAAATACAAAACAGAACGATCAAAAATAAAAGAAAATTAAAACTAAACTAAACCCTACTCGTAAAAGAAATGGGGTTTTCAATATTGGGTTAAACCCCATTTTTTATATATTTGTCATAAGAAATGGGGTTTTCAATATCGGGTTAAACCCTACTCGTAAAAGTACCCGAATTGTTTAAATTTAACCCAATATTGAAAACCCCATTTCTTATGACAAATATATAAAACCCTAGATTTCAATTTTATGAATTTATAAAAGATATCTATTGAATATTACTAAGCTCTCTCCCTTGTTGAAGGTGTTGTTGAATGCTGGTGGTGGTGATGTAGGGGAAGGAGAAAGAGTAGAAGAAAAACGAAAGAAGAAGATGAAAGATATTTTTCTTCTGGAGAGGAGATTTTGAAAAGAAAAATGTGAGTAAAGAGATATCATTGTATAGTTGTATACTTGTAACCAAATTGACGGGTAGTAATTAAATGATTGGTCGGTTTTGCATTTAGGTCGGTCAGTAAAATTATGCAACCGGGTAACACCGAATCAATGTCGGGTTTGAAGCAGCTGTACCGTTCAGGGCCGTCTGATATATCCGGTTCGGATCGGGTTGGGTTTTTTGGGTTCGGTTCGGGCGGTTTGGTCGGACGGGTCGGGTTGCTGTGCACCCCTAAGTCTAGAAGATGGAGACCTCTCTCTTCTAATCCTCTAGAACCGATTTCTAGAGGTCCTAGACTTATCCTCAGAAAAATCCCTCTGATGGTTTTCCTAAAGAGGCTATGACGATTTTTTCTGGAATAAGAAATAGTCGAAGGAAGGTAAGAAATACAAGATTCAAACCCTCAAATGGTTTTCTCAACTCATCTCTCAATACTCATGGTGGGATTACATCTCACTCTTCTACCTAACTCTAGGTAATTTCATCCTTGTATTTAGCTTGAGAGTTGCAAGAATGATATTTGCGAGATGCTCAAGCCTATTGATGGTTACCATTTGTCTTGTGTTTGTTTTTGTTGTTTCTCCTTTATGTGAAGGTTGAGTCAGTCTTGACTCCCTGTGACTAATGTATCTCCTTTATTTGCTCTAATTAAATCCTTAAATTATTGAGCCATGATGATAAGAGATTTTTGAAAAACATAGAGTATTTTTCTTCTTTTTGGATTTCTTTTATCCATTAGACTTCCACATTTGGTCCATGATCCGTATCTTTCTTGGGAGTTTTTAGGGTTTCCACAACAAAGGTGTCCCTCTCTTGTTTGTAAACACACAGACATATATATACATATGCTAGGTATCACCCCGGCCTACAGCCGGGACTCAACCTTTATGGACTTTTTTTTTGTCGTTTGGTCGGTGTTTAATCAGTATTTTCCCACAAATTTTAAGTCATTAACGAACTAATTAGTTTAGAACCGTCAATTATCGAGCTGATAAGTTAGTTGGGGCCTACGACCCTAGTGTTTGGTTGGTCATGTCAAATTAGCCGGGACATACATCCCCGACCATGGTCTCTTAAACATGTCCTATTGTTTTGTTGGTCGCGTCGAATTAGCTGGGGTTGTGGCCTCTTAAACATATCCTAATGTTTTGATGGTCGTGTCATATTAGTCGGGGCTTACAGCTTCGGCCATGACCTCTTAAAATGTCCTAGTGTTTTGTTGGTCTTGTGATATTAATTTGGGCTTATAGCCCCGGTCTTTGCCTCTTAACCATCTCCTAACGTTTTGTTGGTTTTATCAAATTATCCGGTGCCGTGGCCCTTAAAATTCTTTTTATATATGACATTAAGGAAAATTAAATTACAATACTCTTTGGGATCAAAATTATTCCTTGTAATTAAGTTAATTAAATTTTAATTTTTAACATCAATTTTACGGGCTATAAACTTTTAATTTTGATTTTTCCTTCTCATGAAAGTTCATTTGCGTATATTTCACCTTGCGCATGTGAAACTGACGTATACGGTTGATAGCATAACCCTTATGGATAATGGTTGGTGTCTGGCGCTGGGTGCAAGATAATGTAATGTTAATGAATTCCTTGCCATTGGGAACCACTCTAATCTTCTTAAAGTAGTATTGCACCATCTTTTACAATTTGTGGTATCCTGTAAAACACACACGGGAGAAGCGATAAAAGCAAAACTCACATCAGTAGGATCTTGAATTCGAGAGATTCAATTTAAGTTCCACTGGAGTTACCATCAAGGGTTTGTATAATTAAGGTTGCGGGATGGAGAATATATGTGGTACGGAGGGAATGCCTATATATATATCGGGAAACTCAAGGAACCGACTGCCAACAATTAGTGTCAGCAAGGAAACTAAATTACTAATGGGCCGTGGCAAATTAGGAAACCAAAATATTCACGGGACTTGACAATATCAGGAAACCAAGGGCATGCGACGCACGAAAATATCTCTCGCTCAACTCTCAATTTGTGCCGCAGGATGACGAAATCGATGGTCGGATATATCCGGATAGAAAACATCACTTCTTTATATATATATATTGTTTTGCTTTCCCTAATAAATAATAAAAAAAAGGGTATGGATAACTCCTCAAGACCTCAAGAAGTGGTGAATCTTGAGATGGAAGAAGACTCTAAAGAATGCGATTTTGTTTAAGAACTGGTCTTGAAGAAGATGATTGAAAGGAAAGAGTACAACTCCTGGATTGGAGAATCTGTCAAGGATTTAATTCTTTTTCATAATGACTCTAGGGTCGAGTTTGCAGATCTTCAACTGCAAATAAATCAGCTTATTGATGGTCAGGCCAAAATCCTTGGAAAATCAAAACACCTTGATCAGAAATCAGAAGAAACTCATCATGGACTGTGTTAAAGCTAGGCATCTTGCCCTCATTGTTGATCGGAAAGTTAATATTCTCACTCATGAACATGGTGTCTCTATGGTCAAAAGAATCAAGGATATCAGTGATACCTTTTATGATGGACCCTTTCAAAGGTATGATGTTATCAAAGAAACTTGATTTATTTTTGTTTATCTAGGAAACTTCTTATGAGAATTTATTCTTGCGTTTTAAGAAGGATAACTAGGGTTTGGAATAGCAATTATTGTGAGTACACATAGCTATTTCCAACGATTTTCATCTTGCAATGTTTTTAAATTTATTTAAAGTTTATTTGGAAGATGATTTTGCAGTATTTATCTTTATGGTTTTATATATTGCAACTTGTTATGGGATATGTGTGTTTGCGTGCGTGAATTATGATTGTTCCATACATGGTCAAAAGTTAACTCTTTCATATGTCTTTATGCAAATATTGATAAAAGATTGAATGAACTTTTGACAAACAAAAGTTAAGCCTATTATGTCATTATGCAAATAATTGATGGAAGATAGGATGAACTTTTGTTTACAAAGATTAAGTCTATTATATGTCTCTATGCAAATAATGATGAAAAATAGAATGAATCTTTGAATATTCCGCAGTATTGGTCTTTCCCTGATCAACATCTTTGTGTAAATACTGTGCGGCTACGTAAGTTTTCTTATGTGAGCATTTCCGATTAAATTAATCATGGGTTCTCTTGTGGTTAATATAATTGAGTATTTTGGATACAAAATTCATGCTTCATGAGATTTGTTAATGTCCAAAGAAATCCTTCTTTTCTTGTAAAAGCAAGGTCGCTCTTGTTGTTCCTATTGGAATGACATTTTATGGGGGAGAGTTCTTATTTGAACTTGTGCTTAATTGCCAAATCTTTGTGAGGAGTGTGATTGTGGAATATTATAGGGGTTATCTTGATTACATCTAAACAAGTTGATATGTTCTTCTCTTTTGGTCATGAAGTGTCTCTATGGAAATTTCATTAGGATCCCACTAATTTTTGTACCTTTGCCAATTTTATTGACAAAAAGGGGGAGAATTAATGTGTAGTTCACACTACAAATACATATGGTTGACGGATCATTATGTAAGGGGGAGTGGTTTCCTTGTGAGATGGAGTATTGACTAAGGGGGAGTGATACATATCACCATAGTATTGTTGTGGAAGTTGTGATACAATTGAACTTTGATGTTGTGTAATAATACTATGAACACTGTATAACAATGATTGAGAGCTACTGTTTTCTCAGTGTTATAGGTACGAATCTTCAACAACTATGATGCTGAATTGAACATCTATGGAATCATGGGAGTACTTGGAAGTGACGAAGATTTCGAGTAATGTTGAAGAACAAAGGAGATCAAGTATTTGGATGAGAATCTACAAAGTTTATTTATTTTGTATTCTACATCTATTGATAGTTTTGTCACTAAAATTGACAAAGGGGAAGATTGTTAGAGCACTGCTCGGTCGAACTCGTAACCGTTGCTATCTCAAGATTGTTTGTGAAGTTTAGTTGCCAAAACTATAAGTCTTGATTTCTAGTATACTTATAGCTAAGTGTTGGATTAGGATAGTAAGTGTAGTTGAGCTTTAGACTCCACGGCGCTCATCGAATGAAGACGAAGAACTACTCAAGGGCTAAGATGCTCATGAATTGATTCGAGTGAATCAAAATCGATTTTGATTCAATTGTGTCTTGTATACTTCTACGAGATATAAGCAATTGAAAAACTCTCTAACTAGTTTCATTTGAGTCATTTGAACTAGCTATGGTGAAGATGAATAAGGTTGATATGAAAGTGCTCATATGGCTAACCATTGGTTAACTATTGTTGAACCGACTAAGTGTACACGTTTAGGTACGGTTGCTCAAACCTAAATGAAAGTACATTTCATTTATGTATAACAAACTAAGTTCGATCTAACAGTTGAAAGATATTAGCTTGAATCTAATCAGGTTTTCATCTAACGATGAATATTGAATGCTTTGTAACCAAGGTAACTTAGATTGCAAACCCTGATTTCAAATTTATATAAAGAAGAACTCTAACAACTGGGAAACATAATCCTCACACCTCCTGTGTGATACTAGTTGCATAAACTAGAGTCGATTCTCCTTTAACATTAGGTTTTTCGCGAAACCCTGTAGGTTAACGACTTAAAGACTTCATTGGGATTGTGAAGCCAGACCCAACTATTTTCTCTGTGGTTGCGTGATCTGATCTTGCTGTTTTCTATCGTGATCGAGTACTATCTTATTTAAGATTGGCTCGAGATTTATCTCCGGTAGGCAAGATAGAAAAGTAGTCACAAACACCTTCGTCTCATCGTTTGTGATTCCAAAATATCTTGTTCGTTAATCAATTAAGATTATTGTGAGGTGATTGATAATACTAGGCTGTTTTTCGGGAATGTAAGTCCGGTTTATCAATTGGTTCCTGTTCACCTTGATTTATCAAAACACGAAACAAAACTCGTAGGTTTATCTGTGGAAGACAGATTTATCTATTTAATAGAGTTTTCTGTGTGATACAGATTTGTTTATCAAGTCTTCGACTTTGGGTCGTAGCAACTCTTAGTTGTGGGGTGAGATCAACTAAGGAAATCAAGTGCGCAGAATCCGACGTGGTTCTCGAGGCGTAAGGAATGCAACTTTACCTTGATCAGTGTGAGATTGATTAGGGGTCAACTACATTCCAGTCCGAAGTTAACTTGGAGTAGGCTAGTGTCTGTAGCGGTTTAATACAGTGTGGTGTTCAAATCTGGTCTAGGTCCCGGGGTTTTTCTGCATTTGCGGTTTCCTCGTTAACAAAACTTCTGGTGTCTGTGTTATTTCTTTTCCGCATTATATTTTGTTATAATATCACAGGTTGTTCGTTGAATCGATCAATTGGTAAATCCAACCTTTGGTTGTTGATTGATATTGGTTGATCCTTGAACATTGGTCTCTGGTACCATTCAAGTTATTTCTCTTATATTCAATCAGGCTCACAAATTCTTGTTTTTTTTATTGCAAATTGAATTGAGAAATTGAGATATAACTCTTTGATATACTTTTTATTAAGATTGAGTCTGACTGTCTAGTTGATTCTCTTGAAAGTAAATTGGAGTTAGTCCATACAGATTGCTAAGAGAAATATTGGGTGAGGTTGTTAGACCCCCGCTTCTTTAGTTACATACTGTCGTTGGTCGAATTCAAGGCTTTTCAAGCCGCGTGACCAGCATACTTTGGATAATCGGTTTGTCGCATTGTGATAGACACATTTTTGTGTCTAGGTTGTCCACAATTTTCTGTATTGTTGGTACTCGATTTTTGTACTTATTATGGTGTTTTGTGTGTTTGTTGGTATTTTTTGGGAAATAAATTCATGTGAAAAAAGTTGCTCGAAAAGTGATTTTTTGCGCCCCGGAGAAAAGTTGCTAAACGGACCCCCAATGTGGATAAGGGGCACCCCAATTACTAAGGGACACACACCTGATATTCGCACCCCCAGTTTGGATAAGGGCTGACCTTCTTCTTCATTTGAATTTCCAGTTTTGGCGGGAATTTCTTGTAGTGGAAGAACAAAATTATGGTTCGCGGTATGGGTGTGTTTCAAGGAGATTCAATGGTTGAAACTGTTAGGGATGAGTTGAATCAGACTAACAGGAATGGTATGGTCTTCAGAATCAACTGGATTTGGCTGGAAAACCGTGTGGAAACAAAAACCGGGCATCCCTTCTTCATCGTTCAAATACTATTTTTTTAGCAGGAAAGTATATCTTTCACCTGCGTTGATTTTTCACGAGATTCAGTTAAGAGTTTCACGGGAATCAGTTGGTACCTACCTATTTGAACAAGACAGGCTTGGTAATGGGCTTAATTTGGACAAAATGGGATGAATACGTGGAATTAAGGAAAACAGAGTTGTCAGAAGTCACGGGATTCTCTGAGTTGTGTTTCTGGAAGTTACGTGGATATATATGCCTTCGACGAGTTGGAATCAGTCTTAGAAGAGTTTTTTGCATGTTTGGAGTGTGTTAGCATCAATCAGGCGCATGGGAAGATAAATCAGGGAAGAAAATATTTCCGAGTTTATGGTTTGACAGCGAGAAGATTTGAGAGTTATTACGAAGATATTCTTGGTTCCGTGACTATATAAAGGCTGTAAGGGAATCATTGTGGGGGATGAAGAGTTAGGGGAGAAAAATAGCGCGAGAAATCAAGTGCAGTGAGCTTGTTCTTCAACAGCAGAGAAGAGAGGAAAAAGACGCAAAGACAACACTTGTAGTATGTCGTTGTTTAATTATCATCTATTCATCTCTCTGCGACTGTTGTTCTGCAACAATTGTGCGTTATCATTATCTTTGTAACATCTCTGTATTTGTAACATGAGGTTCTGTAACGCCTTTTCACCGTTGCAAATCTCTGTTTTTATTATTTTTCATCCTTGTAAGCACCTTTTTGAGCAATGAAATCATACTTTGAGCGTGTTTCCAATATGATGAGCTAGACCCCATCTCTGGGACGACAGAGGAGGTTGTTTTTCGTTCATGTGGTAATTAAAATAATTCTTTTATAACTATTTGCATAGAATTTAATTGGTTTATGATTTCTATTAATTATTTGTTATTTTGTTTGATGTCGCATGCTTAGTTTTAATTACTTTTGATGCGTCATGCTCACAACTTACAACTAATGTTTTATGAAATCTACTTTGGCAAAGAATAAAGTTATTGTTTCTTTTGTTTGAGCTATAAATGTCTAGGATTAATTTATGAACCCATGAACATGAAAAACAGTAAAATCCCAAGTCCCAGTAAATTTTTCATCTTGTGACAATATTTTGTATATATTTTTTCTTTTATTTTAGTTTATTAATCCTTAAAATAAATCTCATCAAGTCTGAGTGAACGACAACCTATTTACCACTATATAAAATCTGATCAATTTTTGGCGCCATCGACGCAGACTTGTGTATAGATTTGCTTTTAGGTTTGTTTTTTTTTTAATTATTTTTGTTCTTTTTTACGCGTTTTGGTATTTCTTGTTTGCTTTCAGATTTGGAGCTGAGCTAAAGAAAAAGAGAGAAAGTGCTGAAAAGAAAAGCGAAGCGAAAGAAGGAAACAAAGGAGGAATCCAAAAGGAGTGAAGAAAAAGATTTTGTATATAATTATTTTATTCTATTTTATTTTTAGAAACTGTAAATAGGTTTTTTTTTGTAATTTTTTTATTTTTGGACACTTTTTGAATTTTTGGGACTTTTGGACATTATTTTTTTTAAAACCCGAAGGAAGGTTTGATTTAAATAAAACTGTTGTAGGGAAGGACGACAGTTACAATACTGTCTCGGCCCTTCAGGTTCGTACATGACATAGGAGTCGTGGTCCGAGTCGACTTCAGCGGTTCATCCCCCGTATGGAACGGGAGGTAAGGTTTTGTGAACACCCGTGAATCCCCTGTCAGTGGGTTTTATTTTGTGTTGAGAATGTCAAACTGGTATTATAATAGCCAATACAACGAATATCCGACTGAGCAACATGCACATTATTCCTATTATGATCATAGTGTGAATAGTGGTTGGGAACGCCATCCTTTTGAAGGATATGGGTCATACCATGGTGAGCCCAATTAGTATCCACACGCGTACCGGTCATACGAGCAAGATTCTTATATTTCTCCTCAACTAGAGTAGGCACGTAGGATACTTGAGTCAACACGTATGTTACTTGAGTCGACATATGAGTCAACTGAGACAAATGACTTAGTTATGGACGAAATAATCGTAACCAAAAGTGAACCTTCTATACATGATACCATCAGGAAGTCTTGTGAGTCGATTCAGAAGCATTTGTTAGAGGCGCAGAATGCTCGATATAGTGTTTCCAATAGTACCCTTGAAAATGAGGACAATTTTTATAATCAAGATGACGAGGTTAGAATTGGTAACACTACTTGTTTAGATGAGGTTCGATCATTTTCATGTTATTATAATGATGATCATGATGTGGATAGTGTTGATGAAAAATCTGAAGTTTTTAGGCATAGTGATCAGAAATTTGTTACTCCAATTGAGCTTTATAATGATAGTAATATTTCTGGTTTAAATCCAAATAACTTAAATAATTATTCACCTATTCAAAAGGATAAGGATTTGACTAGAAATACCCCTGTTTTAGACGATGTAGTATTTCCTTTTTACGAAGCCGATGATAGTTTTGAGGAACGAGTTTATTCTGAGAATATTGTTTTAGAGTCTAGCGATTTAGAAACATTAGACTTAGAAAAAGAAAATAAACTCGTAGAGATGAGTGAGGATGAACCTGACTTAGAAGAATCAATTGACCATTTCCAGGAATCTGATGACCTGGAAATTAGGGAAGTTGTGACTAGTCTTTCTAGAGACCCTGAAAACTCTAAGTTTGGGGGTGATTATCATTCTCCATGTGCTTTAACTCTTAGAAAGGTCCCTTACTTGGGACTTGACATATGTGCCTCAACCATTTTACAATATTATCTTCATACACGTTTTCCTGAAACTAATGATGTCCAGAAATAAGTTCAGTTGTTAGAAACCCATCCTCTGGTTGATGTGGTTAGCCCAGGCTACGATACCTCGATTGACTTTGTTTTCCCACCAAAAACTTTTTCTTCAATTGTGGGAACTTATGAAATTCAAATGTGTCAAATATTAAGTTTTAAGACTAAACCTAATTACTTTAGGAGATTAGGGTCGACACATTTGTTTATGGGAGGCCACCACTCTCTTTTTGGTCAGCTGTGTAAGTCAAATTTGATTGACTTTAAGGATCCACAATTATTTAGGTTATTATTATGTGCTTCTAAGTTTTTATTTGAGTTTTTCCAGACTCTAGAACCTGAACATTTGGATCTAACTTATGAGGAAATGCAACCAATGAAAATATTTTATCTAGACCCAGTTATAAAACCTGAACCTGAACCACAACTAGATGTAGTTGTTTTAAACAGAAAACTAGACAAGGGTGTGCTTTATCTGTTAATTTTCTTGGCATGTTGCAGATTCCTTTTACTTGTGATAGCCTTATTTGGTTTTGGTGATCCGCAGTTATTCCGGCTATTACTTTATGATTCATTAAGGTGACTAATCCTTTCTTAGTCTGGCTGAAGACTTTAAACTTAGCACTTCTTGGGGGGTAACCCATGCCCATGCAACACGGTAATATCTTTCCTTAACTCTTTTCTTCAAGTGGTAACAATTTCTCCTTGTTCATGCTTTTAATTTCATCTTTAGAACATTGAGGAAAATTTTAGATTTAAGTTTGGGGGTATGGGAGAAACTTTTTAGTTGCAATATAAATAAATAAACTCTAGAGCCTAGAAATTTATGCTTATTAAGTTTGGCACTAACCAATCTAAGTGGATGGAAACATCTTGGTTGTATGAGTTGAGGAACCAATCTGATTAGATGGAAACATCTATAGAGTCTATTTAGACAAGCACAAAGCTCAGGTGTTAGAAAAAAAAACATGGTAGTTTCGCCATATCTCGTTGAATCCTTTTCACTTCTGTTTTTATTTTCTTTTCTTTTAAATATGTTTCTAAGTGATTTTGTGGGGCACACGATTCAAGTTGTTAACATTTCTAGGGTGAAATAGAGTGATTGAGATACAAAAAAAAAATTGAAAAAATATATTTTGAGACCAGATCATCAGACCAACCAGAATAAATTCAATAAAGTCGACCATTGGTGCCCTTGTATATGCCAGTTGTGTTGACCTAGAGTTAGTATTATCACCCGTTGGTCCCCTTGTATATGCTAGCTGTGTTGATATTAGTCAGACCGGTATCTCAGTCCATTAGGATAGGTTCATCCTAGTAGTGGTCTTCAGACAGATATGGAAAACACCTTTCACCTTAGTCAACATCAAAACCATCTACATTTTTCTCTACATCCATCTTATTAATCTTTCCATGTGATTAGTTGACTCCGGTTATGATGTCCAGAAACTATCTGAGTAGAGATCTGTCACTTATATATGAATTTTAGTATACTTGAGTGCAAACTCGTGTACATCAATTGGAATTTCGCATCAGGGTAATTCCTCCTGTAGTCAATGAGAATATACCAACCAAGGAGATTCTTTAGTGCCTTTCAAGGTTCTGCGCAGATAGCTACAGTCTGGAGTAAAGGTTTTGTGGGTACACCTCTTGTAAACCCATCCGAGACTATGACTCAGTCACTAGGGCCACCTAGTGAGTTAGGATTTTATTTTCTAGATTAGATTTGCTCGAGGACTAGCAAATAATAAGTTTAGGGGTATTTGATAGACACATTTTTGTGTCTAGGTTGTCCTCAATTTTCTGTATTGTTGGTACTCGATTTTTGTACTTATTATGGTGTTTTGTGTGTTTGTAGGTATTTTTTGGGAAATAAATTCATGTGAAAAAAGTTGTTTGAAAAGTGGTCTTTTGCGCCCCGGAGAAAAGTTGGTAAACGGACCCCCACCGTGGATAAGGGGCACCCAAATTACTAAGGGGTACACACACCTGATATTCGCACCCCCAGTTGTTGGATAAGGGATGACCTTCTTCTTCATTTGAATTTCCAGTTTTGGCGGGAATTTCTTGTAGTGGAAGAACAGAATTAGGGTTCGTGGTATGGGTGTGTTTCAAGGAGATTCAATGGTTGAAACTGTTAGGGATGACTTGAATCAGACTAACAGGAGTGGCATGGTCTTCAGAATCATCTGGATTTGGCTGGAAAACCGTGTGGAAGCAAAAACAGGGCAACCCTTCTTCATCGTTCTAATACTATTTTTTTTAGCGGGAAAGTATATCTTTCACCTGCATTGATATTTCACGAGATTCAGTTAGAGAGTTTCACGGGAATCAGTTGGTACCTACCTGTTTGACCAAGACAGGCTTGGTAATGGGCTTAGTTTGGACAAAATGGGATGAATACGTGGAATTAAGGAAAACAGAGTTGTGAGAAGTCACAGGATTCTATGAGTTGTGCTTCTGGAAGTTACGTGGATATATATGCCTTCGACGAGTTGGAATCAGTCTTAGAAGAGTTTTCTGCATGTTTAGGGTGTGTTAGCATCAATCAGGCGCATGTGAAGATAAATCAGGGAAGAAAATATTTCCGAGTTTATGGTTTGACAGCGAGAAGATTTGAGATTTATTACGAATATATTTTCGGTTTCGTGACTATATAAAGGCTGTAAGGGGATCATTGTGGGGGATGGAGAGTTAGGGGAGAAAAATAGCGCGAGAAATCAAGTGCAGTGAGCTTGTTCTTCATCAGCAGAGAAGAGAGGAAGAAGACGCACAAACAACACTTGTAGTTTGTCGTTGTTTAATTGTCATCTATTCATCTCTCTGCGATTGTTGTTCTGCAACAGCTGTGCGTTATCGTTATCTTTGTAACAGCTCTGTATTTGTAACAAGAGGTTCTGTAACGCCTTTTCACCGTTGCAAATCTCTGTTTTATTATTTTTCATCCTTGTAAACACCTTTTTGAGCAATGAAATTATACTTTGAGCGTGTTTCCAATATGATGAGCTAGACCCCATCACTGGGACGACGGAGGAGGCTGTTTTTCGTTCATGTGGTAATTAAAATTACTCTTTTATAACTATTTGCATAGAATTCAATTGTTTTATGATTTCTATTAATTATTTGTTATTTTGTTTGATGTCGCATGCTTAGTTTTAATTACTTTTGATGCGTCATGCTCACAACTTACAACTAATGTTTTATGAAATCTACTTTGGCAAAGAATAGAGGTATTGTTTCTTTTGTTTTGAGCTATAAATGTCTAGGATTAATTTATGAACCCATGAACATGAAAAACAGTAAAATCCCGAGTCCCAATAATTCTTCATCTTGTGACAATATTTTGTATATATTTTTTTCTTTTATTTTAGTTTATTAATCCTTAAAATCAATTTCATCAAGTCCGAGTGAACGACAACCTATTTACCACTATATAAAATCTGATCACATTGCTGGCAGGTTTAAAGCAATGCGATTGGTCGGAGCTACAATTGACCCGCCGGCGAGCATGTCTGTGCCTTGCTGGTCGCTTAAAATCAAATCTAGGCCGGTCGATTCGTCTAGCGAAGTTGGACGACCACGATTGATTTGAGACTTCCATGTGCGGTCTTAATTCGATTAGATACCTTTTTTATCCACGTGTCTAGCCTACTTTGGCTAGCGATCCTGGGCGCTGCCTACTAGCTAGGGGAGTTCTGATTGGTTTGAATAGAAGTGGGCCCGCCGATGAGAACCATGCGACTTATTCGGTCATGTTTGCAAGACCTAGGTTTAGCCAATGAAGCTTACCAAGTTGTGTGATTACGATCAATTTGCGACCGTTTTGGACGACCAAGATCTAATTTCTTAAGAATTGTAAGCACGTCGACCAACCTACTTCCACTTTTAATTAAAAGTGCTGGTTATAACTTTGGAGCAATCTGATTGGTCGATGGTGTAGATAGGGAAAAACGATTCGCCGATTTTTTAGGGAATGGAGAGACGACCATGTAACGGAGGCTCCTCAACCGAGCGAACCGCCTAACCTCAAACAGATGCACTGCATGGGAGTGCATTGAGTTCGAGAAATCAATATGTAGGACTCCGGCCTAAACCAAGAAAATGGCCGTTCCAGAGTCAATTCGGCCACAAAGAGGGAAGAGGGTTGATCTGTAGGAGGGAAGCTGAGAAGTGTGTGAGATCAATGATGATCAAGGATTGTGAATGTGTTTTAGGTTTCTGTGAACTGTTGAGTTCGAATAAGCTCCGGTCGATTGATGGAATTCTCGAGAGTGATTGCTCAAAAAAATTGTTTGTCCTTAAATCGTGGATTCAGAGACTTACTTATATTGCCAGAATAGTAGACACATTGATCTCCAGTAAGTGTGACGGTTGCTCGAGTGAAAGAGTGGGAAAGTGGGAAATCGTGGTTTCACCAGTTCCAGGTTGTGCAGAGACTTGGTTGATTTTTCCACCCACTATTTTGATAACTCCCTCAACTGCTTACACGACTTACTCACATTTCTCATCGTGGATGAACACACGTGCTTTAGGCCACCAGACCAAAACCCTAATGAATATCCCCCATGTGACGTGATTGATGTCTCACGAACGTGGAGTCTGCGGAGCAGACGCGTATTTGATTAGTCAGTCGTTGACTTGATTATACGATGGGTCTAAATATTGTTCAATGGAGCATGATTTCCGAATGCTCTATGAGTCGTGGATTGAGCGTTGCTAAGACGTATAGTTCTCGAATGATTGATGTTGATAATCCGAGCAAATATTGCTCGTATGATGAATTGTTGAATATTGATAATTGGATCAATATTCGAGCACCTGAGCAAGTATTGCTCATTCGGTAAATTATTGGTAGCGTGACCAAATAAAATAATAATTAAAATATTGGTAGCTGGACCGAATATTGTATAATTAATCCAGATGTTGATTGCTGAATTAACATAAAATTATTAGTGTTTGAACTTGCTCAGAATTATGATTTTCCGATCATTTGTTCGAAACCCTAATTTTGATCAATTGTTCGTCAATTGATGATTTATTGAAAATAGGCCACTGAGTGAAGGAGTGACCGGCTACATGGGATGATGGACGACCATGTAGCGCCCAAGTGCTCGAGTGAGCGTGCACCAAAGTCATTTGTTGACTGGTTAGTGAAAGAATGATCAAATGCTGGTTTAATCATTTATTATAATAGTACTCGTGTGAGCGTTAATTAGGTAGTAAAACCTAATTATGGAGAGATGAGGAACTGACCAAGAGGGCATGGAACCGTCCCTTGGTGGTCGTGGGACCAGCTGACGGTTGTTTGAGCGAGTCCCAAGTTGGTTGGAGAGAGTTTGGACCCAATATGAGCAATTGATATCAAATGAGGTTAAAATTATGAAGATGTGTGGGACCGGCTCCTTGCAAGCCTTAGGGACGGCCTTGGTCGGTCAAGGTAGTATGTCCGTGTCACCATGACGTCCGTGTCTCAGTCTTGAGAGTTTTGGTATTTTCTGGTGTGCATTTGAGCAATATTCTGGATTTTCAGAAGAGTTTGATCTTGACTGAAACTCTCAATTTTGCTCGAATGAGCAAGTAGAACCAAGGTAGTCAATATCGGTTGTACATGCCGATATTAAAGGTTTTTATAGGATATCGGAAAAAATCTTTACGATATTGAAAATATCGGCGATACGAAGGAGAAACGATAAAATCGCATGTATCGCCCTGTACGGAACGATATATCGGTTTCACTTGTACACCGATAATATAGGTTTCACTTGTACACTGATATATCATTAATGTATTTTTTCTTTTGATTAAGATTTCTTGAACTTTTAATTCAAGAAAGTAACTCCACTAATTTTGGTAACTTCATATATGATTATGGTGGATGTAATTACTATAAATGTTATGTTGATGGGCTAACAGACATTCAATATTTGGTTTTGTTGTTGACAGTATAAGGCTCTAATCAACCACCTCTTATTTTGTAAGGTTAAAGTATGTTTACTACAATTGTTATTTTTTATTATGGTTATATCAATATATTTTTTTGTTTGATAAATAATAAATATTAAAAAAATCATAATGATGTATCGCCTATAAAAACAGATATTATCATTTGTATAGGTGTATAGGACTCGACCGATACGATACCGATACACGATATTAACTACCTTGAGTAGAACTTTGCTCATGCGACTGATATTTTAAGAATATTAAAATAATAATATTTTAATTTTTGACGTGAGAAGCCTAGTCGGTCGAGTGACCATTTGAATTTTTGTTTTTTTCATGGTTGGGCAATATTTGAGAAAATATTGAAAAACTAGGATTTTCGCTCAAACAATGGAGTTCCATGAGATGATGGAAGTAATAATATGAGAAAACAAGGAATTGTGAGGTGTGGGACCGGCCACGGATAGGGCATAGCCGGCCGGCTAGGTGGCTCGGTCCCGTGACACCTTTCCCTATTTTTGTTTGATGAAAGTATGGAGAAACTAAGAGTTTTGCTCAAACGAGGGAGTTTGCTCAAATGAAGAAATCTCTATAAAGTGAGGGAAAATAAATTAAAGTAAAATATAAAATAACTGGGAGAGGGGACCGGCCACGGCGGCATGTCCGGCCACGCCTCTTGCTTATTTTATTTAATATTATTTTCTTCCATAAGTTGCTCGTTCGTCCATATTTTTGAATGCTCGTTCGTGCGTTTGTGTGCTCGTTTGTGCATTCGGGTGCTCGTTTGTGCATCATTGTCAAGTAATGATGAGCACGAAAGTGCGACACATTTTCACCCATAAATAGGGCTGTTCATGGTCGGTTTTGGTTCGGTTTCTAGCCAAACCGAAACCAATATTATTGGTTTCTAAAAATCTAAACCAAACCAATCCATTAACCATTGGTTCGGTTTCCAAATGGTTCCAGTTGGTTTCGGTTTGTCCCAGTGGTTTTTGGTTAACCAATAATTATGTCAAACCAAAAAAAAAAATACACAAATTTACAGATAAAAAAATCGTAGTTGCCGATAGTATTGGTTTACACAAATATACAGACAAAAAAAAAATCAAGAATAGTGTAAGCTTACTCTAATTCTAGAGATCAAAAGAAGATATATAATATATCTTAATTTAGTTATTGACAAATAAAAAAGAAGGAAGATGGGAAGAAAAAAGTCGAGTAGCAGCAGCTGTTGTTGGGGGTGGAGAAGGGAGGCGGCTGAGAGAAAGAGAAAGAGAAAGAGGGAGAGTATCATAATGAAATATTAGATTTAGGGTTTCTATTTATCCTCTAAATCAATGGGTAGAATCTAATACTTTTAAATCGACGGTAGAAATTAAGTTTAAAAATTAATCGGTTCCCCAATGGTTTTTGGTTCGGTTTTCAGGTCAAACCAAAACCAAACCAGTAATGTCGGTTTTTCAACTTTTTTTACCAAACCAATCCAAATCTAAATGGTTTGGTTCGGTTTCTTGCTTATTGGTCTGGTTCGGTCGGTTTCCAACGGTTAACCGACACCATGTTCAGCCCTACCCATAAATACATTAGTTGGGACTCATTTTATCACTAATAAACTTGTTTGTAGGTATTTTTAGGAAATAAACGTTTTTGGAAGAATCGGCTCGGAAAACTGCAAAGGGTACCCGCGAAGGACATTTGCTAAGCAGACTCCAATTTTGGCTAAGGGGCACCCAATTACTAAGGGGCACCTCTTTTACTATTTGCACCCAAGGGCGCCACCTGTTATTCGCACCCTTAGTCTGGTTAAGGGGCGACCTTCTTCTTCTTTTCAAATCTGAAAAATGGCGGGAAACATTCAACATAGCTGGCAGATTTTTAGTTCGTGATTAGGAGGGGTTCTCGTGTGACTTAATGGCTGACGTTGTTTAGGAAGACTTGATTGGGCCTAACAGGCTTGGTTTAGGTCTTTGGTTCGACTGCAATTGGCTAAATAATCGTAGAGAAGAAAACCGGGGAGCACGTTATTGATGAAGATATTTTCAAGATTCGGTTTGTGTTATTACATGCTGATTTGGAGAAGATTTGTTGTGGGAGTATATTCTGCATTGATTGGAAAGAGTTTTAAACAAGAAAGAAGACGTGTGACAAGAAACAGGGGTCTCGGGTTTCTGCTATTACTTCACGAGTCAGTTGAGTTATTTCATGAGGAGACAACATGTTTTTATCGTTACAGATCGTGTCGATGATGATTTTGGAGTGTGCTGAACAGCAACAGGAGCGGGAAGAAGAGAAGAGATGAAAGATATTTCCCGTATCTGCATGGAAATAGAACAGATTGATTGCTGGAGATTTTGGGATTAATGACGACATATTCTTAGTTCTGTTGCGTATATAAAGGCTGTGGGGAGTCATAGAAGGATTATCGAGAGTTGGGGAGAAGAACAGAGGGTCGACGGAGGAAGCCGAACTACATACATGGGTGAATTTATTTTATTTTCTATATGACTTTTGCACTAATTAAAATGGAATTATGATTTGAATTAATTAGTTATTATTTTATTTGATGAGTCATGCTTGCTTAGATGTTTGATGTCCCATGCTTACGACTTATAACTAATATTTTGAGAATCTACTTTGGAAAAATAAGAGTCGATGTTATTTTATTTATTGAGCGATAATTGTTGAAAATAATTATTGAGCCTTATGATATGAATTCGGTGGAATCCTAGACCCAATAACTCTCCCTTTTTTATTAAATCTTTAAATTTTATCTTCACAACTCTTAGAGTTCGAATCTTATTAACTACAACAACTTTGAAAATACATCAAGTACACTTGCACCATTTTCTCGGGGCTTACTCGGTGATGGTCTAGACGCCCGATTGTTGAATATTTATTACTAATTCATGAAATTTAGTTGGGAATGATTCGTGAAACGGAGTAATAAAATGAATTGAGTATCTATTACTAATCCATGGAATCCAGCCGGGGAATTCAGGGAACAGAGTAATGAGATAAAATGGTTATCTATTACTAATCCATGTAATCAACCGGGGATCAGCCATGAAACGGAGTAATGAGATAAAATAGATTATTTTCTAGGAATTTAGTTGGCGAATGACACGCTAGAATTAATCTATTTGCGGAATCGAGATATGAGATAGTTGAAGCATCATATTCGTTCTGAGGGGGTGTATAGTCAGGGAACAACGAGCGACATGACGTCCTGAAGGCGTTAAGCTCTCTAACAAACAATTATGTCTAGAGAACTGCCCAATCATCAAGATATTTTATACGGTCTCTCTGCGTAGTCGGGTAATAACGTGCAGCGTGACGTCCTGAAGGCGTTAAGCTCTCTAACAAACAATTATGTCTAGAGAACCGTCCAATCATTAAGATTCTATGTAGAGGTGATGATGAAATGTGTGAACCATCGAATGCTCAGCTGGGAGGCCTTTCGAGAAACATATTCATCATAGCTATGAGAGGAATGTTCGCTCAGTCAGAGATCTTGAAACGGTTCACGGATCATAAAATATGAATCGTCACATGCGTTCCTGAAGCCGGGTCAGAAACATGCAGTATCATGATTTTACGATTTTACCCTTGTCGAAAATCCACCATCAACATTAAGTCCCCTGCTTAGTGAGGGACAGTCATGTTCCACAGTAAGCACTGGATGGTGATTTTTCATACGAGATAAGCAGTCGAACTTAGTCGTACAAATGCATTTTCAGAATCCACGATTTGCTCCAATGATGTCATGTACGAGCAAATGTACATGTAAGGACCCTGACAGTATGATAGAGTGTCATCCCATGAGCACGGAGAGATGAGACATTGTTGATTTGGATAATCAGACGTTCAGTTTTGCTCAGTTTAGCGCTTGCGGGCCCAGGACAAAAAAAAGGAAATCCATGTTTTATTAGGTTTTTGGAAATAAAATTGATATAAAAGGGAAGAGACCCTAAAATTTTTATTTTCCCTTGATTGACCGACCAGCTCTCTCTCCTATCTCACGATCGTGAGATTTTTTTTTTTTGAAGTTGCTGGCACCGACCAGCACCGACTACCGCTGGTGGGATTCCGGCCAGCGCCGACCGAGGTAAGCCGAAACTCTCTTTTTATTTTTTTTTCCGTTTAAATCATGAGTTGTTCAAAACAAAATTTCATGTGTATATGCATGCGTAGGTTTTATGAAAATTTTGTTTTGAGCAAACAGACGTCCGTCCTTCGGTTTAGGAAACTAACAACAATCCCTAGTATGAAAGAGATATGTATATGTATTTTGAATAGATATGATCCAATTGCAGTGAAAAAAATTTTGTCTATGAGTTTTCATAAAAACAAAATTTTATTTAGACTTGTACAAAATAGAAAAGACCCTTGTTTGATAGATGAATGCTCGTTCGAGCGAAAAATTTTTGTGTACGTGAGTTGTTCACGTAAATATTTTTTTTTTAAGTTTACGTGAGTTATTCGCGTAAGAATTTTTTTTTTAAATATATTATTCAAAACCAAATTTTGATTTTCAGCAATTGTTAGAAGTAATTTTTTTTTGATAAAATATTGTTTGTATGGATTTTGTGATCTAATAGTGTATGCACAAAAACCAATGAGTGTTCACTCGGTGGGAGTCGCTCACACGGTGAAAATTATGTGAATTGTTCACATGAAAATCGAGTTATGATTTTGAATAATGAGATTCTTGTTCGTCTTTGCAGGTTCAAAGAAGCTAACAAACTCTCGAAATTTTGCATTGTACTCACTACAGCTAGTGAAATTCTAAAAGGTGAGAGTTGGAATGTTACCATTTTTGTTGCGAGTTTGATATTGGCATATCCATGACTCTATGTTTCTGGCTCCAGATATTGGTGATTTCCAGTAGTGACCATTCTTCTAGCTCTTCTGAGGAAGATTCCAAGACTCCTAGGCCAGAGATGAAAATTTCTGCAGCAGAGGCGCGTGCCAAAATGGATCTGTCGGATGCTAAGGAGATGATAAATGGCATGCCTCTCGATCGTCTGAAGGCTTTTCGTGATGCATTTTTGAAGAGAGAATCTGAGGATGAAAAGCTGGCAACTTATCAACAGAAACGGCGCCGACTTCAGCAGACAAGGCTATCAGCTGAGGATGAAACTTGGTCTCGCGCTAATGGTGTGGCGTCAGATTCAAATGAGAAAGAAGTTGAATTTGTCTGGGAACCTGTTGAACGCGAGGTTAAGCCATATCCACCTAGTATGAGAGTTGAGCGATTGGCTAGAGCGGATTTCCGGTCCGAATGTGAAGAAGACGAATATTTTGACGTAATGTATGGCGACCCCGAAGACCAATTGGAAGAAGTCCCCAGTGAGGGTTCTGATGATGACTCTAAAGAAGAGCTTGAAGAAAATTCCATGAAAGATAACGATCGTGAGTCGGATGATGAATCTGACGACTCTGATGATTAGTCTTGCAATCCTCATCTTTCACTCCTTTTGATCACACAAGGTCAATGAACCTTCATGTGTAAAAATTATAATTCCTCAGCGGGCTGTCGTCTGCTCGCCCTTTCGACATGACTGTGCAGAAATTGCATGAACTAGAGAACGTGTGATGTGCACGAATGACCGTCTTTAATTAGGGTATTGTTGACCATATCTACGTAGCCGTAGATTATCAGTCCCCAGTATGACTACTTCTCTTTGCGTCGTAGAAACCGTAACTGATTTGACTATCTGTAAAGGATAAGTATCCACCGTGTCTCGTGTATTGGTCTTCGAGGCTTAGGGTTGTCTACTTATATGACATATCTTCTCCTGCTCCTGTATACTATCAGAAGAAATTTTGATCATGATGATACCTCTCATCATCATGTCTGGTAGCAGTGCTTCTTCTCAAAATGAATCTCTGGCAAAGCATGGGGTTGGAGCATCCATCTCGGTAGGCTGCACACTTTTCTTTTATTTTCATATAATCAGAATGACTAACCATAGAAAGTGATTTGTTGCAAGACAATCAAGGGAATCGACTTTCTTCTTCCTCTTACAGTTTAAGGCCCAAACGGACTGTTAAGGCTCCTGCTCGTGTTGATACTGGAACATCCGTGAGTTTCTGACTGGAGATTTCCTTTGAACGAGCATTTATACAACTTTACTGAAATTGAAAATTTTGTCGTCGCAGGTTGATGTTCATGTTGTTGTCAATGATAGGAAGAGAAAGAACGGAAAGACTGTGGTTGTAGCTGATGGTGATGGTGACAACCATGCTGACGAAAACTCAACCAACTATGTAGATGTTGATTCCAGGGTTTCTGTTCGTGAGTACCCAGCGGCTGGACTCCCATTCGATACTCCCATGGTCAACGCTTGCCCAGACAATCAACTAGTTGGTGGTTTCATCGTCCCCAAGTGTTATGCATCCCTTTACACCAAGATTTGGAGGAGGTACGAGCATATTTCTACTACTGAAGTATGGAGGAGGTACGAGCATATTTCTACTACTGGATTATTGCCCATTATTGATGAGATGAACAAGATAAATATGCGAGATGTAAAGAATCAAGAGTTGCACAGATGGGATGATATGATCTCAAACTGTGAGACCTTGCGGTTATATAGGCTGGCTCCGCCGTCGACTCGAGGTGATCAAGATTGACAGAGCGACGGCTGCTGCTAATGTGATTTCTGTTATAACTACTATTATGGATGAGGAGAAATCCCTTGCTATGGAGTCGGAAAGTGTTGAGAAAGCTGACCAGGACTTGAAAGTGAAGACTAAAAACTTTCAAAAGAGGTTTGAAACGGCTTTTAGTAAAAATTATGTGTTGTTGGATGGTTTGCTCTGAGTGAGCGTTTGAGAGATATATTTTCTTTTGAATAAAGTAGGATGAATGATGGATTGAAGAATTTTCTGTTAGGTTAATAAAATCTATTCTGAATTTCGAATGAATGAGCATATTGCATACTCTTTGAAGGAATAGAAATTACATTTCGAAATTAAAATAATTGTTTACTGATCATTCAGGCATAATATGCTTTGAGCCACTTGTCATTGATGATGTTTCCTTCCACCCTTCCATTAACAACTAAGATTTTGTAATACCCACTGGATACTGCTTTGATGATCACATACGGTCCTTCCCATTTGGAGAGAACTTGGGAGCGGACATGTCTTGTTGAACATGCTTTGCTGTTTTTAGAACCAAATCTCCTACTTGGAATGTTCAAGATCTTACCATTTTGTTGTATGCCCTGGAAATCCTTTGTTTATAAGCTTCCACATATTTTTCTACCTTGGCCCTCCGTGACTCGAGCATGTCAAATTCAGCAATCCTTGAATTAGACACTTCAGCTTCATCCCATTGCACTCCACTGGCTGTTGCAATCCTTGCAGAAGGGATCTTGATCTCGGCTAGGAGTATAGCATCAGCGCCATAAACGAGAGAATACGGTGAAGTCCCGATTGAGCTTCTCGGTGCGGTTATGTAGGCCCATAGAGCCATGGGTAGTTTTTCATGCCACGTTCGAGGGTTATCATGAACTTTTTGACTGAGAATCTGGATCAAAGTCTTGTTGGTACTCTCCGCTTGTCCGTTTCCTTGGGAATAGTACAGTGTAGAGAAAATCTGTTTGACGCCATACTTTTCAAGTAATTCTCTTACATGTTTGTTAGCAAAAGGAGTTCCGTTGTCTGTGAAGAGATGCTTGGGAACACCACATTTGCATATGATATGTTCCTTGATGAAGGCCACGATCGTGATTCCAGTGGTACTTCGAAGAGGGATAACTTCAACACATTTGGTGAAATACTCAGTTGCGGTAATGATGTATTCATGTTGCTTCGAGGATGCTGGATTGATATTTTCGATGATGTCCAGTCCCCAGCTGTAGAAAGGCCATGGACTGCTCACAGAATGTAATGGGAGACAAGGAGTGTGAATAAGATTACTGTGGACTTGACATCGATGACATCTCTGAACGTAGGCAGTTGCATCATCTTCCATGGTCGGCCAATAATATCTCTTATGGATATGGAGAAATAATTTTTTCTTTCCCTGGTGTTCTCCTTCGTGCATCTCTTTTAGGATTGTTGGAATCTCAAGATCGGCCAAACAAACCGCTTGGCCCTCTGGGTGAGTTTGATTACTTCTTTCCTATCCGACTGTAAAGTGTTGTCGCGAAAGTATTTGATGTAAGGTTCTATCCAGTAACCAGTGTGGTGGATTGTTAGAACCCCCATATGATGAAATGGTGTCTGACAATTGGGACGGGAACCTTGCAACATTCTCGACTGAGCCTCCATGGAGGGCCAATAGTACCCGAGCCTTTGAAGCCTTTTGTAAAGTGTGACCACTAGTGTTTGTCCACATATTTTCTCATGTATGCGCGCTTGAGTTGTTCGCTCGCTTCCTCGTCTCCAAGGCATCGTCACAAGGATCTATCAGGATTGCGATAATATAATGCTCTGTGTAGCAGAAAAAAGTTTTTCAACTCCCTGAGGATAATTTTCCTTTTGTAAGAGAACTGCTCAATTCATGAATGATGGGCGCCTGTCAGTCGTTCGCTTGAGCGTCTTCAACTTGAGCAAGCCATGTAGATGATACAAAACATCTTTGCACAGTGATGGATTTCTTTGACCCCTCAAATTGTAATTTGGATGCAAGAGTCGCTAGACAGTCAACATGTTTGTTGTTGGTATGACAGGTATGCACAATAGTTGCATCAGAAAAATGAGTTAATAATCGCTGTGCTTCGGCCCTGAATGGAGAAAGTGTTACTTATTTGAGGGAGTACACGCCATTCATTTGATTGACCAGCAACTTTGAGTCTCCTCTTATCTCCAAGTGCATTGCACCTGCTTGCTTGGCCAAGGATAACCCTAGGAGGAAGGCTTCGTATTCTGTTGAATTGTTAGCACAGTGGAAATACAGCTTGAATGAATGTGAGAAGACTTCACCGAACGGAGATACTAGTACAACGCCTGCTCCACCAGTATCATTGCTCGAAGTGGCGGATCCATCAAAGTACAATATACATGTTTCTTTTTGAATGATCGAGATTTCCGAAAACTCACCGGGCACGTCTTCATGCAGCATTGTGACGTCCTCTCCAGGAAATGCATCAAGTAAATCTCCAACTTCTTGTCCTTTGATCGCTTTAGGTGGGACACATGTTATATCAAACTCTGAGATCTGAAGTATCCACTTTGCCGGTCTTCCAATCAGAGCAGGTTTCGATAGTAAGAATTTTATGGGATCAGCTTTGGCCACAAGCACAACTCTGTTTGATAGTAGATAGTGCCTAAATTTCTGGATCTCATGAACCAATGCTAGACACGCTCTTTCGACTTTTGGTTATCGGAGTTGAGCATCTCTCATCGTACGACTGAAGTAATAGATCGGACGTTCGATGCCTTCTTCGTCTTCTTGAGCGAGAAGCGCTCCGATAGCGACATCACTGGAAGTTGTGTAAAGTATTAGTGGTCTTCCTTGCACCGAAGATTTCATGACAGCAGGTGATAATAGTATCTTCTGTATTTTCTGGAATGCCTCTTGTTGGACGGTGATCCATGTAAAGCTTGCTCTTTTCTTCAGCAGAGCAGTGAACGAAGCAATGAGTTGAGCCCACCCAAGAATGAAGCGTCGAATATAATTTACCTTGCCCGTAAAATTCAGTAGCTCTTTCACAGTGCATGGAGGAGGCATGGTAGTAATAGCTTTTTTCTTGTCTGGATCGACCTTGATTCCTTCTGCAGTGACCAGGAATCCAAGAAACTTTCCGGAAGAAACACCAAAAGCACACTTCAGAGGATTCATCTTTAACTTATATTCTCTGCATCTTTCGGAAACTTGTCTGAGAACTTCCAGGTGGGAGGCCCGAGTTTTCGATTTCACCACCACATCATCGACATAGTCTTCCACTTGCTTGTGCATCATGTCGTGGAATATCGTAGTCATGGCTCGTTGATAAGTGTGAAAAAGCGGGGGTCTAACAACCTCACCTAATATTTCGATTAGCAATCTGTATGAGTTTTGTTCCATCTTATGATAAAATCAAGGTGAATAGGAACTAATTGATAACCCGAACTTATATTTCCGAAGAACATCCTAGAATTATCAATCACCTCACAATAATCTAAATCGTATGGTAGCGAAACTAGATATTGCGGAATCACAAACGATGAGACGAAGATGTTTGTGATTTCTTTTTATCTTGCCCTGTCGGAGATATAATCTCAAGTCAATTATTAAATTGAACTAGTACGATATAAAATGGCAAGATCAGATCGCTCAACTACAAGAGAAGTAGTTTCGTCTGGCTTCACAATCACAATGAAGTTTTTTAGTCGTTAACCTACAGGGTCTCGAGAAGAAACCTAAGGTTAAAGGAGAATCGACTCTAGAAAAACCAACTAGTATCACACATGAGGTGTGGGGATTAGTTTTTCCAGTTGCTAGATGTCTCCTTTATATAGTTTTCAAATCAGGGTTTGCAATCCAAGTTACCTTGGTAACAAAGCATTCAATATTCACCGTTAGATGAAAAACCTGATTTAACCAAGCTAATATCTTTCAACCGTTAGATCGAAACTTATCTTGTCACACACAAATGAAATGTATTTCATTTAGGTTTTAGTAACCGTACCTAAACGTGTACACTTAGTTGGTTCACAAATAGTTAACCAATGGTTAGCCATATGAGCACTTCCATATTAACCATATTCATCTTCTTCACATAACTAGTTCAAATGACTCATAAGAACTAGTTGAAGAGTTGTTCAACTGCTTAGGTCTTTATGAATAGACACAATCGAAATAAAATCGGTTTGATTCATTTGAATCAATTCCTGAACAATATAGCCATGGTTTGCAAAGATTGCATTCCTTATTGATTTATTGTTTAAGTTCATGAACTTACGATTTGAGAAATATAACCAGCTTGGATACGCGTACGGGTATGTGTACCATAACTACCGGATTTGATTTTAGAAACTCAACAGAAATTTTCGGTTGAAAACCCGTGGGTACGCGTACGGGTATGCGTACCTAAGGTGACTGATTTAACAGTTTGCAAACTTACAAACTCAGCAGAAATTTTCGGTTCGAAAACTTCCGCTGGTACGCGTACTCAACCTGTCTCCTTCACCAATATCGTATGCACACATATGCACACACTTGGTTTCCGGCACATGAATTTATACACTAATGTGCGAACAAACTATATATGCTTATATCCATAGTTTCTTACGTAATCTCAACTCTACATTTCAATCATTGAAACATTCTTCTATAATGTTATAATAGTCGTTATTCACAACTATCGTCATCAAAGCTATTTTGAAGATTGAAACGTCATCATGACTTTCTTCACGTGTTAAGATGAAAAGTGGTTAAAGCGAAAGCTTACCAACACATATTTTGAGAAAAAGATAGGCGAGTAAACTCGACTCGAAATAACAAATGTGTATGTATGAAAACTGTCATACTTATACGACTTTGTCTCAAGAGTAGGAGATAGAGTAGACTTTTGAGTGATAGATAAGTTCAAGTCTCCACATACCTTTTAGTAGGATGAAGTTCCACTGGTTCCTTGAGTAGTTATTCGTCTTCGTAAGATGATCGCCATGGAGTCTGGGGCTCAACTACACTAAACTGTCCTAAACCGAGACTTAGCTATAAGTAGTCTAGAAATCAAGACATATAGTTTTGAAAACTAAACTTGACAAACATGCTTGAGATAGCAACGCATGCGAGTTCGACCGAGCAATGCTCTAACAATCTCCCCCTTTGTCAATTTTAGTGGCAAAACTATCGATACATATGGATTACAAAATAAATAAAACTTTGTAGCTTCTCGTCCACATGCTTGATCTCCTTGGTGCTTCAACATTACTCGAAAACTTCGTCTTTTCCAAGTACTCCCATGATTCCATAGATGTTCAATTCAGCATCATAGTTGTTGAAGATCCGTAGCCATAACAATGAGAAAACAAAAGCTCTTGATCATTGTTATACAATGTCATAGTATTATTACACAGTATCAAAGTTCTTATATCACAACTTCGACAACAATACTATGGTGATATGTATCACTCCCCCTTAGTCAATAGTTTCATCTCAACATGAAAACCACTCCCCTTTACATAATGATCCGTAAAACACGTAAACCATACGTATTTGTAGTGTGAACTACATATTAATTCTCCCCCTTTTTGTCAATAAAATTGGCAAATGTACGAAAACGGGATCCTAATGAAATTTCCACGGATATGCTTCAAGACCAAAGAAAAGTACATATCAACTTGTTTAGATGCAATCATACAGCTGAAGCTAAATGCATTCATCAGGGAGTTTATAAAGATACAAGATAACCCCTAAAATATTCCACATCCGCATTCCCCACAAAGATATGGAAATTAAGCGCAAGTTCAAAAGAACTCTCCCCCATTTGATGGCATTCCCGAAAGAACAACAAGAGCGACCTTACTTTCACAAGAAAAGAAGGATTTCTTTGGACATAACCAAATCACATGAAAACATGAATTTGAGTCCAAAGTATTCAATTAAATTATCCACAAAAGAATTCATGATTAATCCAATCGAAATGCATAACTAAATTAACCACAAGAAAGCGATCAATTCAATTGGTCATGCTCGTCATAAGAGAACTTACGGAGCAACAACTAAACTGACCACAAGAGAATGATCAATTCAATTGGTCATGCTCAAACATAAGAAAACTTATGGAGCAACATAGTATATGCACAAAAATGTGGATCGGAGATCGACTAACACTGCGGAATAGACAAAAAATCGCTCTATTTTCCATCACTATTTGCATAATGACATAAAATAGACAATTCTTGTAAACAAAAATTCATCCTTTCTTCCATCAATATTTGCATAATGACATAAAAGGCATAACTTTTGTTTGTCAAAAGTTCATTCTATTTTTTATCAATACTTTCATACCGACATATAATAGAGATAACTTTTGAACAAGTATGGGACAGTCAAGTTTCACGGACGTAAACAACATATCCCATACCAATTTGCAATAAATAAAATCATAAAGATTAAAATTGCAAAAATTAACCTTTGTCCTTAGAAGGAAGAATCAATCTTTTTCGCACGGATTTACACCAAGAATAGATACCAAAGGCGTATAAAAAGATTTTCTTAACAAGGAAGAACATACAAAGTCATTAACGATCATGCACCATAGTTCACATAAGATGGTTGTGAACATTCAAGAATCCCATAGCAATGCGTGCTACTGCCCATTCTTGAACTTCCTTCTTTGTGATTCACCAACAACATTCTTGTAAAGCTACAAAAGAGCTTAGAAGATAGGTACTCCAAGAATCCAAGTGCCCAAGTCCAAGAGAAATGGAACAAGTGAAACGAAACGGAGCAAAACACTCAAAAACAAGAGACAGGACAAGGACCATTCTTAACTCATCCAAATTCAGGAATTCTCATCTCTATTTTGAAGATAATTCAAAGATGACGAGAATGCAAAAATAATGAGGTCATTCCGAGTTTGGACGAAGAAGTTACGACCAAAACAAATTTACCGAATATCGACGTCAAGTATGCATATGGGTTTGCAAACGAATTTTCGTATCCTGGAGCAGTATGCAAACGGGGGTATCCGTACTTAAACCCCTGGACTTTGATTTTAAATGATGTTATGCATACCTGGTATTGTACCATGTAGTCCAAACATCCCGAACTATTATTTTCAAACCTAAACATTTAAGAACCTCAAACACATATCAAGTTAGGTAAAAATGATCGATAAGAAAAGTATGTGGATCATTATAAGTTCTCTAAGAAAATAAAAACACAAATCTTTCTCAAGTTTATAAACATACCTTTTTAGAAGAATCTTGTTGAATTCTACAGCCTTACCGAACATAATATGTGCGCCCCAATTTTCGTGCTTCCCTCACCGTATACATAACATGGCATTCCTTTGTGAGGATGCACTTACAACACACTCAAGTTGTGTTGAGGTGAACAATGTCTTGCTCACCACAAGTGACTTTTAGATTATCATGAAAGAGATCGCTTTTAGAACTTTCACAACCAAATCCATCTTTCCAAAGAACTCTTTAAGTTCCAACATCATGGATGCTGCCTTCTCCATAGTCATGGAATTTTCTAGGAGATCATTCCTTTTCACACTCAAAGCGTCATTGACTTTCTTTGGAACCCACTTATGAGTGCGTTTAGAAACAACCATAACCTTCTTCCCGTTACTCTCTTCGATATTTCTCGAAAGAGAATTGGATTGACTATTCTTTTGCAAGTTAGTGTTTCTACAATTGGGAGCATCGGATCTTGTCTTCGTCTTTACGAAGTTATCCTTTTGATAACCATTGCGATTGTGAAACGGCTTCGTATGACGTTTTTAGGAAAATCTAGGTTTATCACAGCAATGATTCCTTTGCCTAAAGGTTGGACAGTTATAACCTGTAATGTTAAGAGGATTAGTCTTAACATATGATCTTGGTTTCAAACCTTCATGTGATTCCCAAACAAGAACATCATGAAGTTTCTCATTCCTTATACGGAAACGACATCTCCTTTCCAGGTGACCTTTATTTCCGCAATAGTGGCAAACATAAGGAATGTTCTTACCTCGATCTGTATGTGTTGTCTTTGGAGGTTGATATATATTGCTCTTTCGAACTTTAACTGCCGGTGAAGGTATTTCACTTTTGCCATCAGTGGAAACCTTTTGTTGAGAAGAATCACTAGCCTTGACAAATTTTACCTCTTTGCTAATACTTGGAGCATTTATTCCCTTATAGCCCAATTCTCGTGTATCACGATGATTTTTACTTGCTCCTAACATAGTGGTTAATTTGCTTGAACTAGTATTGAACTTTTTCAAGTGATCTTCCAACTTCTTGATTTTATCAAGAGCAACAGCTAAATCAGCCTCAAGGCGTTTTTCTCGAGCGAGATAAGCGCTTTCTCTATCATCAAAACTTGCTTGCTCGGAGTTAATCCTAGTTTCAATTTCTGCAAGTTTCTCTTTTAACAAGAAGTATTTTTGATAAACACGATCACATTCAAGTGACTTTCTACTCAGGTTTTCCTCGGTATCTTCGAGGACCGATTCACAAGAGCGGTTCTGACCATAAAGACCTCCGTAAATCCTTTTCAATTTCTTGTTTTCTCGACAGAGAGGAGTCATAAGAGGTGTGACATGAGAAGTTGTAATCTTCTTCATTTTCAATGAATCCAAAAACTTAACATACTCTGAGACTTCCTCATCAACATCTCTATCAATATTTGAATCACCTTCATCAGAAAGTTCATCCAACTGTTCTTCTAGGAGTGTTTCCCAATCCACAGTTTTTACATCAAGAGAATGCTTAGATATTGACTTAGATATGACAGTTGTCTCAGGTGAATCCAAGCTTTCAGAATCATTTGGTAATTTCTGAACTGGTACGTTATTAGAGATAGACTCGTCCATACTAATCAGATTGCGACAAACACAGACTTATGAGGTCTTAAACGTGTTTGCCTGCTCTGATACCAATTGAAAAAGCGTGGGTCTAACAACCTCACCCAATATTTCGATTAGCAATCTGTATGGACTAACTCCAATATACTTTCTAGAGAATCAAATAGACAGTCAGACTCAATCTAGATAAAATTATATCAAAGAGTTAATATCTCAATCTCTCGATTTGATCTATACTCAAGCAAATGGAAATCTGCGAGTCTTTATCAAATACTAGAGATATAACTTGGATGTTACCAAAGACTAGTATCCAAGTGTTAATCAATTTAAATCAACAAGCAAAGGTTGGATATTCTAATTGATTGATCTTAGCGCACAACCTGTGATATTTCAATTATATAAGAAAATATAATGTGGAATATAAATAACACAGACACCAGAAATTTTGTTAACGAGGAAACCAAAAATGCAGAAAAACCACGGGATCTAATCCAGATTGAACACCACACTGCATTAAACCACTACAGACACTAGCCTACTACAAACTAACTTCGGTCTGGATTGTATTTGAACCCTAATCAATTTCACACTGATTCAAGGTACAGTTGCGCTCCTTACGTCTCTGATCCCAGCAGGATACTACACACTTGATTCACTTAGCTGATCTCACCCACAACCAAGAGTTGCTATGACCCAAAGTCGAAGACTTTAATAAACAAATCTGTATCACACAGAAAAGTCTACGATAGTGGATAAATATGTCTCCCACAGATAAACCTGTAGCGCCCCCTAAGCTAGCAGCTGACTAATCCAATAGATTCACTAAATATGAGGCACTAAAAAAACTAAATCATTTACTTAAACATTCAATTAAGAAGTCTGCTATAAAACTTAACCCAGACTAGCCCCGCTCAGAAATATATGTATACAAGAACTCCTCTCAAATGATACATATACAATAGTCATTTGGTTTACAAATACAATATGAAATATAATAAACATAGTAAAAATTAACCAACTAACGAAATCAACCCTTGAAGCTTTCGCTGCGCAACTCTGATCTGTCTCTGAAACTGAAAGTGGGAATTGAGTGAGCACATCATCCCGAAGGGTGCCCAGTAGAACCAACAACTAACTTTCAAGTGATCATTAGTATGATTTAAAAACAATGCATGTTTTACTGAAAGTCGATAAAACACGGAAAGACAGTAAAACATATTATAGAAACTTCTTCAAAACAATTTAAAAGAACAGTAAACATCCATAAAGAACAGTAAACATCCATGTATGAGATGTGTGTTTCCACACATAAGGAAGAATAATGTTGCGGTGTATCGCCCTAGCCGTGTAATATTGCGGTGTATCGCCCTAGCCATAGAATACTGGTATATAAATGAAGAATAATATTGCGGTGTATTGCCCTAGCCGTGTAATATTGCGGTGTATCGCCCTAACCATAAAATACTGATATTGTGTCGGTACACATCTCATACCACACAAAGCACACAAAGATATGCATGAATTTCACAACAATAAGATTTGTAAAACAACAATGAATACAAGAGAGTTTCGTTATCGATTCCCACCTCTTTTGATGACAAGCCACGCCTACCTCGAGATCCATGATCCACTGGTTCATCCTTTGAATCGATCGTTTTTAATAGACTAACTGTTAATCACACAAGAACTCTAAGAATCTAGCCAAAATGGCTCACACAAGAATCATACAAGTCTATCTAATGGTTTTAAGCCCATTTATGACTTTACACCTTTTCATTCTCTATCTTTAGCATAACTAAGGTTTACTTATTGAATTTGGGTTGGTTATATAGTCCATTAGCTAAGTCTATAAAAGATATACAACTTTTTATAAGGATCCAAAGGCTAACTCGGACCATAAGGGTCCAATACATCAAAATAGGAAAACTAAACCTAAACCGAAGTCCACTAAACAAGCCCATTACACAAGGCCCGGTCCATCTGGGTCAACTAACAGTCCAAACAGTCAAAGGGGTCAACTAACAGTCCACGCCAAGTCAAAGTCCAGGGTCAATGGTCAACTAAGTCAAAGAAGGCAACTCAGTCAAGGTCCACTGAGTCAAACCGATTTAAGACTGGTTAACAGGTTAATTCAACTCAGTCATATTGACTAAGTCATCTAAACAATCCAGTCTGACATCTGACTGATTCTTGCTTGAGCCTTTGCACAGGCCAAAGAACTCTAATGCACAATCATGGTGCTACACATAACCAGTTAAGACTAGAATGATGCAATCAATATAATTATACTAATCAATCTCAATACAATTATACTAAATAATCTGAATTCCAATTACAATCAGAAACTATGCCTACCTGCAATTGCAGCTTTTCCAAGCTTCTACAAGAGAGGTTCAACTCCATACATTTCAGTTCTTCTCATCAGTAACAACTAGACTCCGACAAACAATAACATTACCAACCCAAGGTTTGTACATTCATTCTCATTTTACCATCACCACCATAAGTAAACTTAGCTTAACAATCTCATTCATCTAAACCAATTCATAACATATGTAATTAGCATAATCACAAGCAACATCACCATCTCGTTCCTCTTGCAGTCCATTCACCACCAAATCAATTCCAACACCTACAACTGTAAATCAAACCAACACCCCCATTTCTATTCAGCTCATATCACAACTTTACATTTCTAATTCTACACACTGCAACACGATCACCATATCAACCACATCTTCCCAACCTGCCATTCATACACTAACATTACCAGCCACCGGATACTCGATTTCATTTCCTCAAAGTCTCAAACACAAACAGTACCACAACCTTTGCCTTAGCATCACCAATGCCACACAAACAAAACCACCAACACCAATATCTTGTTATCAACTCCACCTACACAGATAACTCCACCACCACCTGCCAAACTCACAACTGCAACAATACCACCAATCCAAATAACTCTGCACACACACACAACCTGAATCTCAACAATAACACCATCTACAATTCCCATTTCAACACATAACCTTTGTAATTCATAAACCACTATAGTTCCAGTTCATCCAACCATTTATCATCAATACTACTTCGACTTATATTCACAAACTCATTAGTTAATCATCTCAACCTCAGTTTGAATCACAAACATATAAACTCAATGAATCTTAGCAATTCAACTCAAAATTCCAAAGTTAAGTAATTAAAGGCTTACCCTAGCAATAACACCTCCTGAATTGTTGATTCATCAAATCAATTCTTCAGAAATCCTAATTCATCAATCACCAACATCAATTTTCAACTTCTAAACATCTTTCGAGTTCTTCTTACTATCCCTAATTAATTCCTCTATCAAAACATCACCTTCTTCTTCTCTAGATCTTAAACAACTTCGGCAATATCAATAACTCCTTTAATTCACCAACACACATATAACTCAACACAATCGAACCCCAATTTGATTCTCTGAGAAACCCTAACTTACTGATTCAATCCTCAACAACCTCACAGCTTCCATTAAACATCAATTAAGAACAAACCCTTCTTCTAACTCCTCCTTAATTACTCTTAATCGAATTCCAAATCAATTTACAGAAATCCCTAATTCTCCGTTTTTCTCCAATATCTCATTTCTTCGATTCAACCTCAATACTTCCATTCAAATCTTCAAATCAATCAGAAACCCATCTCTAGTATGGCGCTTAAACCTTCAATTTCATCTTCTGGTTCTTCATCTGAGTTTCCAACTCAAACCCTAATTCTAATTCTCTGAAATATCTTTTCCTTGGATTCTGATTCGGCCTCTTGAATCAACAACATCGAACTAACACCACTATCAACAACTCTACCTCAAACTTCCTATTGATTTTACTGGTTTGATTCACTTTCTCTCAAATTGCCAGAGAAAAAGAAGAAGAAGAAAGACTGATAAGAAAATAGAAATAAGAAAGAAGAAGAATGAATCTTCTCGGTCGATTAAGGATAAGGCCGACCAAAAATACTAAACGCACGCGACCAAAAGATAAGGGCAGCCCGGTCAACTAAACCGCAAAATACTATTTTACCCTTCAAACTAAACCAATGATATCTTCTTCGTCCAGTACCCGATTGACACGTTCGAGTAGTCCATTCTGCGTAACTTTTCGAGATCTATCCAGCGGTACTATTTTCGTATCTAAATCATTGTTGGATTAGTTTCTATTAATTAACGTTCTAGTTACACTAATCGAGTTATTATCGGCTAAAAAGTCTCTTGACTGGTCTAATAGCGTTGACGAGCTCGAGGGTCCTTACATTCTCCCCACCTTATTCATTTTCGTCCTCGAAAATCAAATCATCCTTCTGGTATTCAAAAACTCCCCATCTTATAGAATAACATTACCTCTCGTCTAAGCGCAAAACAACATGATAACAAAACACAAACCCTATATGGTTTCTACAACTAAAATTTGTGGCTCTAGGTTCAGAAGACTAGTTTCTATTTCATAAGTCATTGGTTCTAATTATGAGAAAATATATTCTATAATAAAGTTTCTAAGTACTATTTGGGATCTATCAGTTCACTAATAGAAGCAAGTCTCCCTTCTATGCCTAGTGATACAAGAATGCAGTTGCCCTGTCTAGGTTCGCGATGCCCGACAATGCCTACCTACGTAGCAAGTATCACAGGAACACACAAGAATTACCAACCTCACTATTCCCCAGTGCTGGATTAACTAAGTATTAATCTATTAAGATTAATTAGTCTTTATACTTTTATTGTGACTAGTGTAAGTCTGATAAATTTACTTCGTAAAATATATTAATAGTTCACAGCATTTTAAGCAATTTAGCTATCCGAATTATTTATTTTATTTTTATTCATCATTATTTTATCAATAAGTAATTCAAATTTGAATTTTACGTCAATTTATAACATTCAATAATTTTAACTTTAGTATAATACTAAATATAAATTTTCTTAATATCATTTACTATAGATTTGCTACTAATCTAAGTCTAATTACTCGAATACTATTATCAACTATATTATTATTCTCATTATTCTTAAGTCGATAGTCTGGTTGGTACACTAAGTAAATATAATTCCACATTCACGTAAAGGTGGATAT
>NC_039364.1:210045036-210057407 GCF_003573695.1 Papaver somniferum
AGCTTAAACAATTTTCCAAGTTATTTAATCATAATTATTATTTCTATCGTTATATATCCTTATCGAAATTTTTGTTAAGTTAAGGTTAATATGATAATAATTGATAAATGCTAACATTACTTTATTATAATTATTATTACTTTTATTAACATCTACACTTACTATTATAATATTTTTATTATTAACATTTATGTAATTATCATTGTTTACTCTTTATATAAGTCGATGTGTCCAGTAAGTTTCGATGTGATTTACAAAATCTATCAATAACACTAATCTCAGTATTTTTATAGTATTAAATTGTTTACATGTTCATACTTTTTAGATTAATTATTCTCAAACCCTTATTAGCTAAAATTATTGGTGTACCCTACAATTTTTACTTCAATACATAAACAAACAACCAAACAAACAAATCAATCAATCAAACAATTATTTCTTGTAGTAGAATAATAGGGAAAAGGGAGAGGCCGACAAAGAGAAGGATTTCATTGATAAGGGTTCATCAAGTTACATGAATAGATTATCCTTTACATACATGGAGAGGGTAAACCAAAAAGACCAAAGGGGAAACCAATAGACTTCCATTTTTGGATCGCACATCTATGGGCATGGGCCCTATAACACTCCCCCTTGTGCGGTTCAATAACAAAACTTTATACATAGTGCTTCACATATAATGCCTTGAATGTAGTTCTTCAAATGTCGTTCTCTCCTTGATGACTTGTGACGAAATCAGTTGCCTTACTAAAACTTTGACAAGGAAAAACCCAGTGGGATAAAATCTTGGTATAACTCTTCACATGTAGTACTTCACATGTTGTCTCGTACTTTACATGTAGTTCATAACATGCAATACGATCTTCAAAAATCGATGAGTCTAAGTTAATTGCCTCATTAAAACTTCGTCAGGAAAACCCAGAGGGACAAAACCTGAACTAAAAAAAGAGTACAATATTAAGAAAACTTAAAACATTGTTGAACTCGAATATGTTTACTCATTAAAACCTTGACAAGTAAAACCGAGTGGGATAAAACCTTGACGAAGGGAAAAGAGTATAACATGACAAGTGTAAGTAAAGGTGATCCGTTGCAGATGATCACTATGCTCCGTTGAAGTTGACTAGTCGCTTCACAACTCTTAGGGAAGAAAATCCTCGTAGGAAAGAAAATAGCCTTAGCTGGGAAATTACATTCCCGGTGTTTGTTGTTGTTTCATTAAAAACCTTGCGAGTAACAAAACCCCGTGGGAAGAAAGTAACCTCGGTGAAGGAAAATAGTGCAACACACCATTAGATGCTCCCCCTGATGTCAGACAATTTTCATTAGTCTAATGCAATCAAAAGGAGTTTATCACACTGTACCTTGGTGACTTGAAATCTTATAATACCATGTTGTTGATTCTGGAAGTTACGTTGCTTAACAGACTATCGCGTTTCATTTTTTTGATTCAGATATTTTCAGTAATATCAACGCGATCTTTATGTCTTCAACGTTCAACATACTTGATGTTTTAGTGTTGTCTCGCTAAAAACCTTGTCGAGTAACAAAACCCTTTGGGAAAAACTATTCTCGATCAAAGGGAAAAAGAGTACAACATAGATTCAATTTCGAAGTAATATATGTCGACATCATATCCTTGGATCCTCCCCCTGATGCCGGCATCTCCCCCTGATTACTTTCAGAGTTGTTCCAGACATTTCCTTTAGTCATGTATTTTTCGAAACTGAATATTGGTAATGACTTAGAAAATAGTCTACCATATCTCCCCCCGATTACTTTTGTTGGAGAAGAAATTATTGTTCCTTCATAATCAACAACTTTTGGATTGCACTTTCATTAGCATTCCTTTTTATGTCTTTGCATGGATAAAACAAATTTATGGCAATGGTTACCTTTAAGTACATGATTACGTCGCGTTGGCGCGGAGCTATATCTAGCTAACAAGTTCCCTGAGGATGTAAAATATAATAGAGTACATTATTATACTAAGTACAACAATGCGTCTATTGTACTTAGATATGGGAATTTCATTTCCCAACACATCTTCGTCATATTCCTTTGGACGTAATGGTTAATTACTTACTTTTGAACCTCGACTAATCATTGAAGTGCTATCAGGATGCATGTCTTAGTTAAATTGCATGACAACTTTAGACATATGCAAACTGGTGGAATAATATACCACAAACTCAGTATCGGTTGAGCTTTCCCTATATTTTTCATCTCAAATTCGGATTTTAAATAGCTTTTAAGGTCTCTTATTACATCAAGAGTACCCATCATGTTTGTACCATCGACATAGATAGCTACAATTCTGAATCAGGAACTTATTTAATACGCATGGTACAAAACCTTACTTGTTTATCCCTTCCCAATCAAATAGTTACTTAAACGGGTATACCACATCCGCCTGATTGTTAAATCAATAAGTGAGCGTTCTATCTAACTATAAATGCACTCTGTGGTTTATAGTCATTTGATTGGGAAACAAAAGGCTATCAAATACTTTTGTAAATATATGATGTCTCTTGATTCTTTCAGAGATACGTAACAACCACATACATATGCTGCATTTCAAGTCCTTTTGAAATTACCAAGCTAACTAAGTAGCGGAACACTATAACGTTCATTACAAGGGAACAATTCCAGGGCTTTGTGAGAAACCTCGCGCCACAAGGCGAGTCTTTATACTTCTGCTTTCCTCTCATTATGCTTTGTGACAAAATAATCATGTATGTCCAATAGGCTTTACACTTGGTTGGTTAGCACTACCACACCAAATACCTGTATATTTGTCAAAGAACCAAGTTCTACCTGGATTATATAGGCCAAATATGCTCTTCGCTGACATTAAGCAATAAGAAGCATGGTTCGACCTCGTCGTTCTCTATTTTATTGAGCAACTATATATAAAAATAATCATTAATATGTTCGCACGATTTTCCCATTGACTCGTGTGTGTTCTCATAATCCTTTAGGATTTCATTGTTCTCTGGAATCATTAAACTTTGTAGCGTCCTCCAGTATTGATTCATGGACATAGTCAGAGACAATCAAATGAGATGATTTCATTAATGATACAAATTAGGTTGTGCCTTACTCATCTACTTCCTTTCTAGGTGAGTATTGATCGAACCTGGTGGTCTCTCCATCTTCGTTTGTGGAGCCACAACCTTAACTACACTTCCACCAAGTGTAGTAGTTACAACACCCTAGTCTATGGTGTACCCCATGCTGAGGATTTCTAACCTTGCAGGAACATTTGCAGCTTGTAAGTGTAATCTTGTCACGTTGTCGATATCAGTGCACTTTCTGAAATCGATTATTTTTTGTCACTTCACATTTACATTTGTGGAGTACAAGAATCAATATGAGACACAGAGGGAACACACCACGACAATTCCTGTCGTTCCCTTAGAAAATACTTTTTCTTATCTCCCCCTAACGACGGAAAACCGTCTCATTAAAATGACAACCCGCAAATCTAGCGGTAAGAGATCTCTCACCAAAAAGGTTTAAAATGCGGATAACTATTGGGAACTCATTTCCAACATAACTACTTAACAGTTTTGAAGACCCATCATAGTACGATGTGGAGTCGTAATGGCACATATACAGTGCAACCAAAAATGCGTAAGAACACGAATGTCAGGCTTAAATCCAGTTACCAACTGGTGCGCAGAAAAGGTTGACTAACATTGGGTTCTAAAACGAATTAAGTAAAGATGCGTGTAATATTTCATATTCCCCAAGCAGTTAAAGGTAGGTTTGTACGCATAATCATGCCTTAGGCACCATCTGTAACCTTTGATGATAGCCTTTGCGAGACCATGGGGTATAGGATGCTCTACATTGATCCTATTAAACATGGAGTAACCATCAAGTCCTTTTGATGTATACTCTCTAGCATTTACAAGGGGTGGTGAGTCCTTACATGTAAAATATGTGCTAGTAGTTTTCCAAACGCAAATTTATTGGGAACTATAATTAGTCCAAGATGTCAAAACATTCACCAGAACCATAAGTCACTTTAATGGTCCGCATTCTGCATGAATATTTTTCTGAATTTCACCTTGTTTTCTTTTAAATTTTACCATTTGCATCTTAGGATGATCTCGATCCTGTTTTATTGAAGACTTTGTAAAAATGAGTAATATGCTTTCTTACCTAAAAGCATAATGGGAAGGGGGTTGTGCATCTAGTACTTTAGAAAACACTTATTGAGAGATATGCCGTCATTTCGCATTTTGTCAATCTTTTTCCCATTGTCTCTTCCACTCAAACACAATGATGTACGTATGATTCCTTTCAAAATGAAACATTATGTCACAACCAAAGTGCCTTTATGGTTATGTCAAATCCTGTATGAATCAATTCCCAACATTTCATCCTCGGAGTCAATATGGATTTAATAATCCAAATACTATAGTGATTTACATTTCACTAGATTGACTCATTAGTTTCTCTAAGATATATTTCCTTTCAAATATATTAGAGACTATAAAAGATGCAATAAATTACATTCTCATCATTGTGAGTTTCCATATGATACGCAATTGTATGGGTATCTTTGGAATTTAACAAGGTGATTAGCTCTCGGTACATATAGAGCGTTTGTGACTTTTAATCCTTGTTCCATCTTGGAAACAAAATCTGAGCATTGCTTCGCTCGATGATCCAATATCGTAGTCACATTACAAAGAATTAGTTCAAAAACTAGTGTATATTCCTTAAATTAGTGGGAGAAAAACCACTATCAGTTAGACGTTGAATCTTGGGAGATTTAATAAGTGGCGTGGCCTTATTCGTAACAAAAGTGGAATTTAACTCAAGTACTTTAGAGTGAATATATGTTACGTTTCAGAGGGGATGATATATATTTCATCCAAATATATCTCAAGTGTATTAGAAAACTAATGTCTCTTGGAAATGATGTACTTTTAATTCCATAAGTGCAGACAATGTATAAAGTTCAACTGGATAAGATAGTCAATTGGATAAGCATAGTTCTTCTTGCCAATAAATTTGATGTTTAAAGTATGACCTCCCTATGGAAATCGGTTGTTACTATGGTACCCGCATTGCATTGCTTGTACCAATACCAGTAGAAATATTCATTCCCAACTCTTTTCTTTTGACGTGATCTAGAATGACATCTTATCTTGATCCCATGTTCGGTTGATACCTGTAGTTTGGTGTTTTTACTACCTGGGACAACAATATATATTTCTCTCATATATGTATATGTTCGTTTTCACATGCTTCACATGAGTCAGTATGCCTAAACCTCATTACTTTGGGGTTTTTCATTTTCAATGTTGCTACGATTAGCTTAGTTTGAGAAATTTCTTTATCTCAACAGGACAAAAGAATCTCACTTCGCATGTCAACCACTTACTTTAGGTTTGAATAGCTTACTAAAAAAAATAAACTAAATAGTGGATCTCTTGTTTGCATACTTTAACATATACTGGTTCGTTAGTATTATGAGTGAAGTAGAAAAAAAATGGAAGAAAAATAAATCCAACTCATGTCACTTTCTGTGAGTCCTTCGACAAAGTTGAGATTCATGTGCTTTTAACTACAACATAACTTTGTTGAAGCTACTGATTATAATACAATAATCTAATAAGTGGATTTTATCCCACTGGACATTCATGCTCCGGGAAAAATAAAATAAAATCACGAGTGTTTAAATTTTCTTCATAGCATAGAGACATATGGATCCACCTTTTAGACGGTACATTATCATTGGTAGAGAGTTTTATATGAGATATACACCTTTTCTTAATGATCGAGATCAACGATCATAATTTAAGTTGACCGCTAATATGGTATGGACTTATCTTAAGGGGGCAAAAAACAAAACTAGGCATGTTCTGTAAGAAAGGTAAATAATCCCAAACGCATATTCATGCAAATGTAGACAGTTACATACCTCACATTTTGGTTCCCACTGTATATACACAGAATCGGAACACCCTTGATCGCGCACGTCCCAAAAACAAAACAGGAACGGGATGGGATATAACAGCTGGAACGGGATTAACAGCTAGGAGAACCGGAACAGCCTTGGTTACTGGAACAGGACACAAGCTGGAACAGGACAACACCAGGGAGAACCGGAACAACCTTGGTCGCTGGAACAGGACAAACTTGCTTGGATCGGTCTGGGTTTAAACGAGATGGATCGGTCTTCTTCCAATGTATGTACTTTCTCCTTCGCATAGATTATCCCACCGACCAAATTGTGATTCCCCACCGACCAAATTGTGATTCCCCACCGAACAGTGATTGCCCGACATAAACATACAACGAAGTATATTAATATCATAATATGTATATACTCACAAATCAAACCATGAATCCGATTTGATTAGTAATCTATACAGTCACAAAATCAAAATAAAACCACGGATCAATTTGATTAATAATATATACACAGCCACAAAATCAAAACAATTGAACCACGGATCAGATTTAATTAATCTATACACAGCCACAAAATCAAAACTAAGGATCAGAAATATATATCGGAAAAGAAAAAATAAAATAAAAATATAAACAGATCCAACTTAGCTGATTCCAGCGATTTCAATGTTAGCTTGGGATAATTGCATAACTGCGTTGATGTAAATCATTCATATAGAGAATAAGAATCAACCGATTCGATCTAGCTTTGCGGTACAACTTCGTTCATGATAACGTTTTGTAGTAGAATAATAGGGAAAAGGGAGAGGCCGACAAAGAGAAGGATTTCATTGATAAGGGTTCATCAAGTTACATGAATAGATTATCCTTTACATACATGGAGAGGGTAAACCAAAAAGACCAAAGGGGAAACCAATAGACTTCCATTTTTGGACCGCACATCTATGGGCATGGGCCCTATAACATTATTTTAATTATTGATAGCTTTTAGTGATTAATATTTATCTTACAACCCAAGCCAGTTCTAAACTAATCTAGTTCACTAACTGGCACTGGCTCTATCTTTTCACATATAAGATCTAATAGTGAGCTCTGATACCAATACTGTAGCGCCCCCTAAGCTAGCAGCTGACTAATCCAAGAGATTAACTAAATATGAGGCACTAAAAAAACTAAATCATTTACTTAAACATTCAATTAAGAAATCTGCTATAAAACTTAACCCAGACTAGCCCCGCTCAGAAATATATATATACAAGAACTCCTCTCAAATGATACATATACAATAGTCATTTGGTTTAGAAATACAATATGAAATATAATAAATATAGTAAAAATTAACCAACTAACGAAATCAACCCTTGAAGCTTTCGCTGCGCAACTCTGATCTGTCTCTGAAACTGAAAGTGGGAATTGAGTGAGAACATCATCCCGAAGGGTGCCCAGTAGAACCAACAACTAACTTTCAAGTAATCATTAGTATGATTTAATGAAAATGCATGTTTTACTGAAAGTCGATAAAACACGGAAAGACAGTAAAACATATTATAGAAACTTCTTCAAAACAATTTAAATGAACAGTAAACATCCATAAAGAACAGTAAACATTCATGTTTGAGATGTGTGTTGCCGCACATAAGGAAGAATAATATTGCGGTGTATCGCCCTAGCCGTGTAATATTGCGGCATATCGCCATAGCCATAGAATACTGGTATATAAAGGAAGAATAATATTGCGGTGTATCGCCCTACCCGTGTAATATTGCGGTGTATCGCCCTATCCATAGAATATTGATATTGTGTCGGCACACATCTCATACCACACAAAGCACACAAAGATATGCATGAATTTCACAACAATAAGATTTGTAAATCAACAATGAATACAAGAAAGTTTCGTTATCGATTCCAACCTATTTTGATGACAATCCACGCCTACCTCGAGATCCACGATCCACTGGTTCATCCTTTGAATAAATTGTTGTTAATAGACTAACTGCTAATCACACAAGAACTCTAAGAATCTAGCCAAAATGGCTCACACAAGAATCATACAAGTCTATCTAATGGTTTTAAGCCCATTTATGACTTTACACCTTTTTATTCTTGATCGTTGTCGTATGCGTAAAAAATAATTCACTTTCTCACTCAACTAAATTTAAATGAAGTATGTGGTAAGAAAGAGTTCGTTCCCACAGAGAAGCTTTTGTTGTTATGCAAATTTCGGTTTCTTAGTAACCATGCGGGGATTTTTGTTTTAGCAAAGCAATAAAAGTAATTGAAAGCAATAAAATAATTTGAATACTCAATAAAGAGAAGATATTGGTCACGGGATAGTATCATTCACAAACATGTATTTTCATCAATGACTATAATTGATAATTTAATCTCTCATTTACTAAAAGTCCTAGGATACCTTGATCGCAAGTATACCCCGCTAATTCCCTGATTTCATCACAACCACATTAAAAGATGTATATGTGAATTCTTCCTAGAAAGCAACCTAAAGTGTAAAAGCACAATTAAGTTTAACTCCCTAAAAGCACTAAGTTCTATGGAATAAGACTAATCAATGCAAACGAATATGTAAAAGCACTAATCCGTTTTAACAAAGGTTATGATTCACTTGTGACTAGTAGGATATATCACTAAAAGCACTACCCGCAATTATGCTACTTAGAATCAGGGATAAACAACTTTTTCGTATTGAAAACCCTAATATAGCAATAAGGATGAAGGCAAACTGAATCGATTCTGGACTCGAATAAACAATCATTCAAACTATAAAACACTATTAATGGTGAATCATAAACAATAAATTATTGAGACAAAACTAAATCATAGATGCAAATATCACATTTGAGAAATCAACTTTATCCCATAACCAATAATATGTGTTTAGCTACTCATAGCTTTTGAGTTCATCATAATCGTAATCAAAAATGAAATGAAGAAGATGAAAAATAAACGAAAGCAAACCCTAGTCGCCGCTCTCCAAAACTCCAAATAGAAAAATACGTCATATCCCAAAAGGAAGTAGAAAACTTTCATTTTTGTAGCTTTTCTCTAAAATTAGGTCCAAGTCTTCAAAGTCCATCCACTATTAGTCCACCAAGCCCATACAACCCACATCTACCATTCATGCCTTAACCAAAGCACATAAGGCCATTAACTTGCTGAGCTTGTCAGTCTTGTGGAATGACAAGAAACTCCAGCACTAGTAAACAATCCAGCAACACCTTATAACTTGAACCACTGGTTACAGCTCTTGAAACTCAGTCACTAACTCCGCAAACTGCACCATCCAAATTTGACTGCAATTTTGTCACAACAATAGCTTCTGCATCTCCATTTCATTGCAGCATAACCTGCAATCTTCTCCTCGGGCCATTCTCCACATCTTCACAGTTTCAAACCAAAACACCACTACATCACTGACAACAACTTTTTCATTCTTCTACCTTGTCTTCTTTACCCTATATTACTTCGACAGCAACACCATACAGCAACACCAGAACCAGCTTCAACCCATTGTTTCTGTTGTCGACTAACCTCATTCAGTATCACTTCTAATTCCTGCAAGCTCGAATCCATTAGAGACTCATTGCAGCAGCTCAATCATCGAATTCTTCGCGGAACACTTGCTCAAGTCACTGCATAAACACAAAGCTCCAGCTGCACTTACGAATCAGTTGTTACCCCCATTGGCAGCATCAGACTACTCTGCACTCGTCCTACATCCGTCTCCATTGCAGTAGATCTGCAACACATTCGCACATCCAAGCCATTCCATGTAACCATTCCGTACAGAACTCATTCTACTTCCAACCGATTTCAGTAACACTTGTAAGACATGCACCATCAGTATCTTCTTGTACACCATCTGAAGCAACAGCAGCAACACACATGGACCAACATCAGCCAATTCATTCCAAGACTCAAGCCCACTTTAGCCCATGCCTGCACCTCCAATTCATTATCTAATTCAGCTGCAATCTAATTTACATAACACCATTAGCAGTTACAACTTCGTTTATCTTCTGCAAACAGCCTTTTCTACTCAGCACCCACAACATCACTTCATTCATGCCACACCAGTGTCATTCTCATGCTGAGTTCTACCATTTTAGCTAACACTTCCAATGCAGATTCAGTTCCTTGTTGGCTGTAAACTTAGCCAACTGCAATTTCAGTTCAAGCAGCAACGCCATTTCTTTAGTCTTCTTAGTGCCACCATCTCAGCTGCATTTCAGCTTCATACCCTCAGCTACACCAGCATTTCCCTGTAATCGCAGTTCACTTGTCTTGCAGTAATACCAGCTTCAGCTTTACATCACCAACTGCAACTTCAGTCCATTACAAAGACCAACAAAATCAGAACCAGTGCCTTAACTGTCACCAACACTCCCATCACTGCAATTCTCTGAATTCAAACTCGATCCCATCATCAACTTTCATAATTTCTTCAGCTGCAATATCACAGATTCACTTTCCCTTTCTCTGAAACACCCATGTCTCCATATCCTGTCAATCTACCACCAACATCAACACCATCTCAATCTCTGGCAAATTCAAATCTTACTGAAACCCAAGTTTCCCAGGCTTGTCAAACTCTTAAACCTTGAATATCTCAACCATCCAACACGAATCTGCTTCATGTCTTCGAATTCCTTCTTCCATACCATCCACTTCCAGTGTTCATCACCAGTAACTCCACCTCAATTACAGAATCATCACCATCTTCAGAGAGGTCTACTCTACAAACCCTAACCTCTTAATTGAACCAGAACTCTTCTCAGATCTCTATTTCCCTGTCTACAACAGTCCAACGTTCTTCTCAGCTCAGAAATTCATCACACAAACCCCATCTGAACAACAACAGATCCTTGGTCTTCTCAGCCTTGGAACTGGTTAAAATCTATTCAATCTCTTCCATTTTCTTCCCCTGAATCTCTCTGATTTATTCTTGAATTGATTCGGCAACTGAGATGTTGCTTCTTTTCTTTTTTCTCTAAATTCAGACCACCTTAAAACACAGCCGCACAAAAATGATTGAGAAGGAATTTCTCTCAGTTTTAGGTCTCAGTAATGATGAGAATTGATATTGGCACCCAATACATTAGTATAAGGGCCATCTTAGCTTGCTTGGCCTGTCAGTTTCAGATACTGACAACCCATTCGCTTTCTTTCCCAACTGTTAGTTGTAGAGAACTGACAGTCGCCTCCTCGCGCCACTTAGCCTACTCCCCTGTGAATTGACCTTTTGCCTTTTATGCTCCAAATGGATGTTTTCTCCTTCTTTTGCTCATAATGACTCCATTGCACCTGATAAACTCAAAGGAAATCATAAGAGATACAATTCACAAGGATAATAGCAAAGAAAGCATAAATACTAGATATAAACTTAGGTGTTTTATACACCTATCAAATTCCCTCACACTTAGACTTTGATAGTCCTCGAGCAAATCAAACAAAACTTATTCTAAAGGATACAAACAACTCCCGTAAGGGTTTACTAGAGATATACTCACAAAACCTATTTTTCCAACTTAATAGTTCTACGTAAGGATCGCATCCAACGCGCTAAGAAGACATAGAGATTCTGCATACTAGTTATAAGAAGTTAGACACATATATGAACACAATCTCATCCTTAAAAGTTGAGAGAGAAATAACCATCCCTTATCGAAAGAAATTCGGGTTCGGAGTGATCGAAAGTCTCGACTCTGCCTCACAAGAAAGGGTTTTATGAAGTTGCTCTCAATAATAAATAGCTTTTTATGGGTCACACATGTATCCAGATAGGAATGAAGAGAGAATTCCGTGACACGTTGAATAGTAGGAAGGCCAAACCCACCGAATTGTTTTGAAAACCCACATCTTTTATTCATTTTGAAAACCCTTTTTTCTGACGATATCTAAGAAAGGAAATCAACCACTTAACGAAGGTGGGAATATGCTTACTTACCTCGTTATCCGTTCGGCGTGCAGTTAGCACCACTCTCACAGCATCCATAGAAATGTCTTCGGTCTTCAATCATTGTCTTCATCTTTGTCTTAGGTTTTCAACTCTTGATGATAAAATCTTGAACTTCGTAGAATCTTGACAATGTGATTCTTTCCTCTAATTCCTTGTTGCTTGAAACTTTATTATGGATATTTCTTCTTCCATTGGCTTATTGAATAAATACAAAACCAAAAACGAACTAAACAAACCAAAATATGATGCAATGAATATTTTTTTCTCTCTTTTTTTTTTTAATTTTATATGTAAGATAAATAAAGTAAATACAAAATGAAAACAAACAATTTTAAAACTAATGATGAACCTAATGAACTTTTCTCTTGTCTTTTTTTTTCTTCTTTTTTTCATTTTTTTTCGTTTTTTTTGTTTTTTCTTTTTTGACAAGGGACCTAGCATAATGATGACCATGTCT